>NC_057394.1:45568683-45682722 GCF_019320065.1 Cervus canadensis | reverse complement strand
CCCCCCCCCCCCCCCAGTGCCTTACAACCACCATTTTATTCTGTTTCTGTGAATTCAGCTCTGTTAGATTCCACATATAAGTGAATATCATACTGTATTTGACTTTCTCTGTCTGGCTTACTTCACTTAGCATACTACTCTCAATTCAGAAGAATTCTCTTTCTTCTCATAGTTGAGTGATATTCCATTGCATATGCACATACTGTATCTGCTTCTCCATGCATCCACTGATCACCACTTAGGTTGCTTTGATATCCTGATGTCGTGAATAATGCTACAATGAACCTGGGTGTACTGATATATATATATTAGAGATCCTGATTTCATTTCCTTTAGATATAAACTCAGAAGTGGCATTGTTGGATCATATGTAGTTCTGTTTTTAATTTTTTGAGGAATTTCAGTGTTGTTTCCATTATGTCTGCCCAAATTACATTCCCATCTACAGTGCACAAGGAATCCCTATTTTCCACATCTTCACCAATATTTATATCTTGTCTTTTTGATGATAGTCATTCTAACAGGTATGAAGTGATAGCTCATTGCGGATTTTGTTTGTATCTTCCTGATGATTAGTGGCAGAAAGCGAAGAAAAACTAAAGAGCCTCTTGAAGAAAGTGAAAGAGGAGAGTGAAAAAGTTGGCTTAAAGCTCAGCATTTAGAAAACTAAGATCATGGCATCTGGTCCCATCACTTCATGGCAAATAGATGGGGAAACAGTGAGAGACTATTTTTTGGGCTCCAAAATCACTGCAGATGGTGATTGCAGCCATAAAATTAAAAGACGCTTACTCCTTGGAAGGAAAGTTATGACCAACCTAGACAGCACATTAAAAAGCAGAGATATTACTTCACCGACAAAAGTCTATCTAGTCAAGGCTATGGTTTTTCCAGTAGTCATATATGGATGTGAGAGTTGGGCTATAAAGAAAGCTGAGTGCCGAAGAATTGATACTTTTGGATTGTGGTGTTGGAGAAGACTCTTGAAAGTCCCTTGGACTGCAAAGAGATCCACCCAGTCCATCCTAAAGGAAATCAGTCCTGAATATTCATTGGAAGGACTGATGTTGAAGCTGAAACTCCAATACTTTGGCCACCTGATGTGAAGAGCTGACTTATTTAAAAAGACCCTGATGCTGGGAAAGATAGAAGGCAGGAGGAGAAGGGAATGACAGAGGATGAGATGGTTGGATGGCCTCACTGACTCAACAGACATGAGTCTGAATAAACTCCGGGAGTTAGTGATAGACAGGGAGACCTGGCATGCTGCAGTCCATGGGGTCGCAGAGTCGAACACGATTGAGCAACTGAACTGAACTGACATGTACCTTTTATACATTTGCATGCATTCTTTGTAAAAATGTCCATTCAATTCCTCTGCTGATTTTTTATTCAAATTCTTTGAGTTCTTTGCTACTGAGTCATATGAGTCCCTTACACAGTTTGAATATCAACCTTTAATCGTATTAGATTTTATAGATATTTTCTCCCATTCTATAATACGTCCTTTCATTTTATTGATTCCCTTCCTGTACAGAAGCTTTTTAAATTCATGTAGTGCCATTTATTACTTTTTGCATTTGTTGCTTATGCTTTTGGTGCTTTATTAGAAAATATCATTGCTGAGGTCAACATCAAAGAGCTTTTCCCCTCTTTTTTTCCTAGGAGTTTTTCAGTTCCAGGTCTTATGTTTTCTGTCTTTAATGCATTTTGAGTTGAGTTTGGTGAGTGGATATGTGATAACAATCCAATTTCACTATCATGCACATGATTACCAAGTATTCCCAAAATCATTTCTGGAAGAGACTGTCCTTTTTCATTGACTATTCTTGACTCTCTTCTTAAATATTGGTTGATCATACATGCAAGGATTTATTTCTGGACTCAAGTCTATTACAGTAGCCTGTGTGTCTATTTTTATGCCAGTATCATACAGTTTTGATTACTATAACCGTTCAGTATAGTTTGAAATCAGGGAGTGTGATGCATACAACTTTGCTTTTTTATCAGGATTGTTTTGGCTATTTGGGGTCTTTTTCTCTATTAATTTACTAAAGATTTGTCAATTTTGTTAATCTTTCTGAAAAGATGAATTGTATTGTGTTGATGTTTTCTATCACTTTTCTGCTCTCTGTATTGCTTACTTCCTCTTTGATCTTTGTTATCTCCTTCTCTCTGCCCTCTTTGGGCTCAATTTGGGTCTTCTTTTTCTAGTTATTTGAGGTAAAAAGTCAGGTTGTTTGACATCTTTCTTTTTACTTAATATAGGTTTTTATTGCTATAAACTTTTCTCTTAGATTTGCTTTGACTACATCCCGTAGATTTTTCACTGTTGCATTTGCATTTACATTTGTTTCAAATTACATGTATTTTTATTTTCCATTGGTGGCTCAGCTGGTAAAGAATCTACATGAAATGCAGGTCTGGGTTTGATCTCTGAGTCAGGAAGATTCCCTGGAGCAGGGAATGACAACCCACTTCAGTATTCTTGCCTGGAGATCCGATGGACAAAGGAGCCCAGCAGGCTACAGTCCACAGGGTTGCAAAGAGTCAGACATGACTCAGCACTTTTCACTTTCAGTTTTCACTTTGATCCATTAATTTCTTCAGAGGTATGTTGTTTAATTTTCATATATTTGTGAAGATGGAGAAGAGGAAAGAAGGCTATACTGTTTTCTGTTAACCTTCATACAAGTGTTAAGTTGTTAAGACTCCACCAAATTTCAGTATTAGAGTATTCTGAATTTAATTATATATCTAACTTTGCCAGTGTGTTGTGTGTTTTCACATGTTTTCATGATACTAATTAACACCTTTTTATTTCATTTTGAAAAGCTTTCAGAATTTCTTTATGGCAGATTTAGTGATGATGAAGTCCCACAGTTTTTGCCTGGGCAAGACTTTAATTTTTATTTATTTCTGAAAGACAGTTTTGCCACTTAGAATATTTCTAGTTGTTAGTTTTCTCTTTCAGCACTTTGAGTATATCATCCCACTCTCTTCTGGCCTGTAAGGTTTCTGCTAAGAAATCTATTGATAATTTTTGGAGGTTCCCTTATAAGTTACAAGTTTTTTCTCTTGCTGCTTTTAAGGCTTTCTTTGTCTTTGATCTTTTGTTATTGTTGTTTGTTTTGTCTTTTAATTGATTTATTTCTTTTAATTGGAGGCTAATTACTTCACAATATTGTAGCGGTTTTTACCATACATTGACATGAATCAGCTATGGGTGTAAATGTGTCCCCCATCCTGAAGCCCCCTCCCACCTCCCTCCCTATCCCATCCCTCAGAGTGGTCCCAGTGCAGTGGCTTTGAGTGCCCTGTTTCATGCATTGAACATGGACTGGTCATCTATTTCACATATGGTAATATACATGTTTCAATGCTATTCTTTCAAATCATCCCACCCTCACCTTCTCTCACAGAGTCCAAAAGTCTGTTCTTAATATCTGTGTCTCTTTTGCTGTCTCATATATAGTATCATCGTTACCATCTTTCTAAATTCCATATATATGCATTAATATACTGTATTGGTGTTTTTCTTTGACTTACTTCACTCTGCATAATAGGTTCCAGTTTCATCCACCTCTTTAGAACTGATTCAAATGCATTCTTTTTAATAGCTAAGTAATATTTCTTTGTGTATATGTACCACAGCTTTCTTATCCATTTGTCTGCCAATGGACATCTAGGTTGCTTCCATGTCCTAGCTATTGTAAACAGTGCTGAGATGAATATTGGGGTACATGTGTCTCTTTCAATTCTGGTTTCCTCAGTATGTATGCCCAACAGTGGGATTGCTGGGTCATATGGCAGCTCTATTTCCAGGTTTTTAAGGAATTTCCACACTGTTCTCCATAGTGGCTGTACTAGTTTGCATTCCCACCAACAGTGTAAGAGGGTTCCCTTTTCTCTGCACTGTCTCCAGCATTTATTGTTTGTAGACATTTTGATGACAGCCATTCTGACTGGCATGAGATGATACCTCTTATGGTTTTGATTTGCGTTTCTCTGATAATGAGTGATGTTGAGCATCTTTTCATGTGTTTGTTAGCCATCAGTATGTCTTCTTTGGATAAATGTCTGTTTAGTTCTTTGGCCCATTTTTTGATTGGGTCATTTATTTTTCTGGTATTGAGCTGCATGAGCTGCTTGTATATTTTTGAGATTAATTCTTTGTCAGTTTCTTCATTAGCTATTATTTTCTCCCATTCTAAAGGCTGTCTTTTCACCTTGCTTATAGTTTCCTTCATTGTGCAAAAGCTTTTAAGTTTCATTAGGTCCCATTTGTTTATTTTTGCTTTTATTTCCATTACTCTGGAAGATGGCCATAGAGGATGCTGCTGTGATTTATGTCAGAGAGTGTTTTGCCTATGTTTTCCTCTATGAATTTCATAGTTTCTGGTCTTACATTTAGATCTTTAATCCATTTTGAGTTTATTTTTGTGTATGGTGTTACAAAGTGTTCTAGTTTCATTCTTTTACAGGTGGTTGACCAGTTTTCCCAGCTATACTATACTACAAAGCTACAGTCTTTGATCTTCAATGATTCTATTATAAGGTATCACTGTGAAGGTGTCTCTACCCTGTGTTTGTTTGGTGTGCTGTGAGTCCATGTTTGGTGTCCTAGGACTCCCTTGATGGCTCGGATGCAAAGAATCTTCCTGCAATGCAGGAGACCAGGGTTGGGAAGATTCTCTGAAGAAGGGAATGGCAACCTGCTCCAGTATTCTGACCTAGAGAATCCCATGGACAGAGAACCCTGGCAGGCCACAGTCCATGAGGTCACAAAGAATCGGACATGACTGAATGACTAGCACACATATGAGTCAATGAATTTCAATATCAAAATCTCTCTTCAGTTTGGGAAGTTCTCAGTCATTATTTCTTTAATTTTTTTTTTTTTTTTTCTCTTCTCCCTCTTTCTCCTATGGAAATTCAGAAACTTACAAATTGGTTCATTTGATGGTATTTAATAGATTATAAGGCTTTCTTCACTCTTTTTAGATTTTTCTTCTCTTCTGACTAGATAATTTCAAAATTCTTATGTTCTATATCATAGATTCTTTCCTCTGCTTCATTCATTCTGCTTTTAATGCTCTCTATTGAAATTTAAAATAAATAAATCCAGTCTTTCATTTCATCAGCTTCAGAGTTTTGGATTGGTTCTTTTTTTATGATTTCACTCTCTGTTAAACTTCTTCTTTTGTTCATGTATTATTTTCCTGAACTCTGCCTGTGGGATCAGTTACTGAAAGATTATCTGTAAAAGCAAATGATGGTAGTGTCACATCTCTTTATTTTTCATATTCTTGAAGTTTTCCACTTCTATTTTCAAATTTGAAGCAGCAGTTATCTCTTCCAGTCTTTAATAACTGACAAATATCTGTTGTCAGTCTAGCTAGGGTTTCTGAGGCTTTCTCAGACCTCCTTTAAAAATACTTTCCTCATGCATCTTACTCCATTTTTTTTTCAAAATTACTAAAATTTTATTCTTTTAAGAATAATTCTGTAAGTTATATTTTTTAGGGATAAACTATGTGCAAAAATAGTTTGCATTTAAAATGACTCATTATTATTTCAAATATCTATCAACAATATATTTTAGATTTTCATACTATAAACAGTACATATGAATATATAATAGATGGGTATGGAGATAGAATGACTTCCAGAGATGTTTATACATAATCTCTAGAATCTTTAAAAATATTACCTTACATGGCAAAGAAATTATACAGTTGTAATTAAGAGTGTAGACTCTCAGATGGTAGTTTAACTTGAAATATCCAAGTGTACCCAATTTAATCACATATTTCATTAAAAGTTGATAACTGTCCCCAGCTGTGGTCAGAGAACCAGAGTAAAGGCAACATGCGGAAGTTGCCCCACTGTCATTGCTTTGAAGATGGAGAATATGTGCCCCAGAAATATGGACAGTCTCTGAAGCTGTCAGGGCTTCCCTGGTGGCTCAGACCAGTTAAAGAATCTGCCTGCAATGCAGGAGACCCGGGTGTGATCCCTGGGTTGGGAAGATCCCCTGGAGAAGGAGATGGCAACCCACTCCAGTATTCTTGCCTGGAGAATTCTATGGGCAGAGGAGCATGGTGGGCTACAGTCCATGGGGTTGCAAAGAGTTGGACATGCCTGAGCAATTAACACACACTGGAACTGGCAAAGTAAACAAACAAACAAACAAACAAAAAACCCAGAATATTTCCTAGAATCTTCAGAAAGGAACATAGGTCTACCAACACCTTGAGTGATCACAGTGAGACTTGTGTCTAATTTCTAACCTAAAGAATGTAAGGAAATAATTTCTATTGTTCAAGCCAACTAGTTTGTGAAAGTTTCTTCAAGTACCAACAGAAAGCTAAAACAATTGTCCTTAACATATGGTAGCACAAAATTAATATGAAAAATATAAATTTATATTAAATACAAATTATGGAGAAATCACATATAATAAAATATAAATATTAAGCAAAAATTATCAAAGTGTTATATATATATATATATATATATATATATATATATACATATATATATATATAGCCTAAGTGAAAGCATGAAGTTAAAGGAAGATCTGAAAAGCAGAAATAGAGTAAATCATTAAAGAGAATGACAGTTAAACATTTTTGATTAACTTACTAAGCCTTCATGAAGATGTTTGTATTTGAAATTATTTAATCATTTTAAAAAGGAAGAGAGAGAAATCATTTGAGGAGAATCTTTTAAGACTCTAGTTCTGCTGAATATATGTATATTGGTTTCCTGTGGCTGCTCTAACCAATTACTGCAAAGTTAATGGCTTAAAGTAAAAGTCATTCAGAGGTGTCTGACTCTTTGTGACCCCATGGACTGAGTCTGACAGGCTTCTCTGTTCATGGGATTTTCCAGGCAAGAATACTGGAGTGGGTTACCATTCCCTTCTCCAGGGGATCTTCCCAACCCAGGTCTCTTATATTACAGGTAGATTCTTTACTAACAGAGCCACCAGGGAAGCCCACATTTATTCCCTTACATTTTTTGGAGGTCAGAAGTCCAAAGTAGTTTCACTGGGTTAAAGCCTATGGAGCAGCAGTGCTCTGCTACCTCTGTAAGTTATCGGGGGGGGGGGGGGTATTTCCTTGCCTTTTCTAGCTCTAGGGCTACATTCGTTGTTCATGGCTGCATATTCTGTCTTTCATCTTTCAGTTCATCAGCATAGCACCCCTTCAGTTATCTGTCTTCACATTTCATTTTCCACTCAGTCCTAATGGTGTGTGATTGCAGTCAAAGCATATCATCTCTAGGATAAGTTCCCCACTGTTGCTGCTGTTTAGTCACTGAGTCATGCCCAACTCTTTGAGAATCCATGCACTGTAGCCCACCAGGCTCATCTGTCTGGGATTTCCCAAGCAGGAATACTGGAATGGGTTGCCATTTCCTTCTCCAGGGGATCTTCCCAACCCAGACATAAAGCATGCATCTCCTGCTTGGCAGGTAAATTCTTTATCACTGAGCCACCTGGGAAGACCAATTTTCCCATTGCAAAATCCTTAATTTAATCACATCTGCAAAGATGCTCTTTTCCAAATAAGGTAACATTTACAGGTTCTGAGGATTATGACCTACATCATTGGGGACCATTATTCAACATACTACATTAGGGGTAAAGTGAAACTATTATTGCTTCTCATTTATTTATTAATTTTTATTGATTTTGTTTTCTCCCATTCTTTAAAGTGTATGGATCAGTATATCTATCTGTCTATCTATCTATCTATAATACACTTTGAAATTATATAAAATATAACTTAAAGATCATGCAATTGATTGTACAAAATTCTCCCTTACATGATTTATGAGAATTTCCCCAAGTGTCTTCATAGTAAAAGCTCTAACATTAGATCTTACTCTATGTACTTTCTAATTCTTATTTACTCATCAGTTAGTCAGTTCAGCCACTCAGTCGTGTCTGACTCTTTGCGACCCCATGAACCACAGCACGCCAGGCCTCCCTGTCCATCACCAACTCCCGGAGTTTACTCAAACTCACGTCCATCGAGTCAGTGATGCCATCCAGCCATCTCATCCTCTGTCGTCCCCTTCTCCTCCTGCCCCCAATCCCTCCCAGCATCAGGGTCTTTTCCAATGAGTCAACTCTTCGCATGAGGTGGCCAGAGTACTGGAGTTTCAGCTTGAGCATCAAGTCCTTCCAATGAACACCCAGGACTGATCTCCTTTAGGATGGACTGGTTGGATCTCCTTGCAGTCCAAGGGACTCTCAAGAGTCTTCTCCAACACCATAGTTCATAAGCATCAATTTTCCGGTGCTCAGCTTTCTTCACAGTCCAACTCTCACACCCATACATGACCACTGAAAAAACCATAGCCTTGACCAGACGGACCTTTGTTGGCAAATAATGTCTCTGCTTTTTAATATGCTGTCTAGATTGATCATAACTTCCCTTCCAAGGAGTAAGCGTTTTATTAATTTCATGGCTGCAGTTACCATCTGCAATGATTTTGGAGCCCCCAAAAATAAAGTTTGATACTGTTTCCACTGTTTCCCCATCTATTTCCCATGAAGTAATGGGACCAGATGCCATAATCTTAGTTTTCTGAATGTTAAGCTTAAAGCCAACTTTTTCACTCTCCTCTTTCACTTTCAACAAGAGGCTTTTTAGTTCATCTTCACTTTCTGCCATAAGGGGGGTGTCATCTGCATATCTGAGGTTATTGATATATCTCCCAGCAATCTTGATTCCAGCTTGTGCTTCTTCCAGCCCAGCGATTCTCACGATGTATTCTGCATATAAGTTAAATATGCAGGGTGACAATATACAGGCTTGACGTACTCCTTTTCCTATTTGGAACCAGTCTGTTGTTCCATGTCCAGTTCTAACTGTTGCTTCCTGACCTGCATACAGATTTCTCAAGAGACAGGTCAGGTGGTCTGGTATTTACTCATAAACCTCTTTAAAAGGAGAAACTATGCTTTGAATATTTTTCTAAACCTTGTCACAGCATAAATTTGATTATGTGTGCTGAGTCACTCTGTCATGTCCAACTTTGTGACACTTTGACCCATAGCCAGCCAGGCTCCTCTGTCCTTGGGATTCTTCATGCATTAATACTGGAGTGGGTTACCACATTCTTCTCCAGGGGATCTTCCTGACTCAGGGATCAAACCCATGTCTCTGATGTCTCCTGCATTGGCAGGCAGGCTCTTTACCACTAGTGCCACCTGGGAAGCTCACAAATTTGATTATAGCTTATCAATATTTTTAAATTGATTTCAACAATTGAAATTAATGCAATGACTTCTGGTGCCAAAACTTTATTGAATAAACTTTATTCCATATTTGATGGAATTAATTCCTTTTTCCTAGAAAAGATGTATGAGGATGCCATAAATGTTCTAATTTTGTTGTCTATTTTTTTGTCTGTTTCCCATTAAAGGGAAAAAATTCTATTTTGAGAGAAGAGTTGTGTAGTGGAAAGAAGATTGAGTGTTCCCTTGAAGAGATTGCTCTATCTGGCATGATGTCTGTGTACATTAGTTTGTGAGAAAAGTCATTGTCTACACTAAGCATTATGTTACTGCCCTAACTCATGCAGGGCCACTACAATGTACAGCTCCAGAGACATCACTCCCAATTATATTGATATATATGTAAATGGTGCCTCTGGAGTTTTGAGGTACATTCATACATGATGGGCTTGTAAAATAGACTCAACTAGAAACTCATTTAGTCCATGTGTTTTGCAATTTAAGAGTGGAGGATACAAGGCAAACCGTAAAATCTGGGAAAGTGTTATAAGAAAAGCCAGGGTGATTTAGCATATCTTTGAGCCACCAGGGAAGCCCTTTTCTATTGAAAGTATTAATATATTCATCAGTTTAGTTGCTCAGTCATGTCCAACTCTTTGTGACATTATACATATTCATATGCCTCCACAAATATTAAATAGCAGGCCTAGTGAGAAGGAACATTGCTACTTATAGAAAATTGCTCCAATATCATTTTAACTATTCATTTTTAGTTATCTCCAACATTTCTATAAGCTCAATATCATATATCAGACACTGGGATGAAAAAAAGTATGCAAATAGAAAAATCTCTTGGTTCTAACTTCAGGTGCATTACAATCTCTTGGAAATGGCAGAAAGGCATATGAAAACCTGCTCCTCAGATAAGTATATCCACATCAATTGACTGTACCATTTATAATACATTCTAATAAAAATTTATTTACATTTGCATTTTTATCTCTTTTGTCAAAATTGTATTGTTGAATGCACTATTTATTTAATAACAATTTATTTATTAACTGTTTTGCATGTCTCTCTGCCATTTTTTCCAAAACAAAGCAAGAGCTCATCTTTTGATTCAAATAACATTATGAAGTGGGTTCTTTCATTTTTTAATAATGTAAGTACCTTGTGTTTGTCATTAGCGTAGTTGTCTGTCTTTGAATGTTACAATGGCACTGGCTTTAGACAGTTCCTCAGGGCAGGGACTGTGTCTGTTTAAATTGCTTTGTGCAGAACACAGGTGGCTGACTAATAAACACTTTTTGCTGATGCGATGTCTTGTTTTGAAGACAAAGCCTCTGATTACTTAGTGTTTTGAAATTAGTTTTTAAAGATGCATCAGGAATCCAATTAGTGTATAATGTGTGCCTGACTGTGAAATGGCTTTGGAGCAGATTAACAAGACCACACCACTCTCATTTCAAAAGTTTATATTTTAAAACCAATACTACAGGATGAAAACAAATGTGGACATTAAATAAGCAGATAATCTTTCTAAAACTTTAATAGAATATCTGATATTGTACAAAAACAATTCACATATTTGCCTGTGCATGTGTGTACATTTTTCTTCATTTCTCCATTATGAGGGTTAGAAATAGCTCAATGGCCCTGCTATATGAATAAACAGATGCAAACTGGCATTAGCTCAGCAAGGAACTCAAGTTTGACACTGATGTGTGTTCAATATAATTTTGGTTTTTCTTTTTTCTTATATAGGCTAACACTCTATTTAGGAGAGCATAAGTGTCCTTCGTTCTGGAACATCTGAAATGCAGGCCTGGTTCCCCAGGGCAAAGTCCTGAGTCGCCTCTTGAGAGGCCTTTGGATTACAGAGGAGATGTGATGGGCATGGTTTATCTCTTTGATCTTCAACCCCTACGGCTGCCCTGACCTGGTCTTTTTCTGCTTCTGATCTGGGATTTTCCTGTGGCTTCCGCATGTGGCATAGGCTTTTGTTCTTCTTGTGGATCATTCATCCAAAATTATGCAGGGGATTATTTCTTTTCCTGATTGCAAATTCTGTAAAGGCACAATCCACAGTCCATTTCTCTTTACATTTCCATCCCAAGCCTTGTGCAAACCACACACTCAAAGCCCATTTGTTAATTGGCTGACTGACAGATTTTGGCTTCTCACTTTTGACTCAATTTTATTGCAGAGCTGCTGCTGCTTCTTTTTTTTTTTTTTCATTGTTCTGCTTCTGATTTAAATGTCTCCTCTATTTGTACCATGGTGAGTCACATCCTCTTTTTCCTCTTGCTTGGCACTGTCAAATTTACCTAACTTCATCAACCTTTAGGCTTTGGGCCACATGGGTTACCTGGTTACCCTAACTACAAAGCAGTTTTGTTCAGCGCACTTTTCCAGCCTGCTTTCATATTTCCTTAATAGGAAATAGATCACATACTTAGTGACCTATAATAATGCAAATGTATCCTCTTTGAGTTCTGGAGTCTAGAAATTCACAATCAGTCTTACAGCCTATACTCCAGGGTTCTTAGGCTGATTCCTTCTGGAGGCTCCAGGAGTGAATCTGCTCTAGACTCTTCCAGATTTTAGAGTCTGTTGACAACCTTTGACTCACGACTGTTTCACCTAATGTCTGTTTCTGTCTTCACATCTTTTCTCTGTAGTCAAATCTTTTTCTGCCTACTTGTTGTATGGAAACCTGTGGTTACATTAGGCCCACTTAGAAAATTCAGGATAACTTCCCGCATCACAAAATCCTTAAATTAATCATGTTTGTATGGCTCTTTACGATGAGAGGTAACATATTCCAAAAATTTGGACTTTGAAGGGCTCATTATTCAGCATGCCTTATTCTTACTTGAAACAAGTTTATAAAGTTACAAAAAATGATTTCTTTATGTTCCTCAATATTGCAAGGAGCAATATTGCATGGGAACCTGGAATGTCAGGTCCATGAGCCAAGGCAAATTGGAAGTGGTCACACAGGTGATGGCAAGAGTGAACGTTGATATTTTAAGAATCAGTGAACTAAAATGGACTGGATTGGGTGAATTTAACTCAGATGACCATTATACCTACTACTGTGGGCAAGAATCCCTTAGAAGAAATGGAGTAGCCATCATAGTCAACAAAAGAGTCTGAAATGCAGTACTTGGATGCAATCTCAAAAATGACAGAATGATCTCTGTTCCTTTCCAAGGCAAACCATTTAATATCAGAGTAATCCAAGCCTATGCCCTGACCAATAATGCTGAAGAAGCTGAAGTTGAATGGTTCTATGACGATCTACAAGATCTTCTAGAACTAACACCCAAAAAAGGTGTCCTTTTCATTATAAGGGACTGGAATGCAAAATTAGGAAGTCAAGAGATACCTGGAGTAACAGGCACATTTGGCCTTGGAGTATAGAATGAAAGAGGACAAAGGCTCATAGAGTTCTGCCAAGAGAATGCACTGGTCATAGCAAACACCCTCTTCCAACAGCACAAGAGAAGACTCTACACATGGACATCACCAGATGGCCAACACTGAAATCAGATTGGTTATATTCTTTGTAGCCAAAGATTTAGAAGCTCTATACAGTCAGCAAAACCAAGACCAGGAGCTGATTGTGGCTCAGATCATGAACTCCTCATTGTCAAATTCAGACTTAAATTGAAGAATGTAGGGAAAACCACTAGATCATTCAGGTATGACCTAAATCAAATCCCTTATGACTATACAGTGGAAGTGACAAATAGATTTAAGGGACTAGATCTGATAGACAGAGAGCCTGATGAACTATGGACAGAGGTTCATGACATTGTACAGGAGACAGGGAGCAAGACCATCCCCAAGAAAAAGAAATGAAAAGAAGCAAAATGGCTGTCTGAGGAGGCCTTACAAGTAGCTGTGAAAGAAGAGTAGCCAAAAGCAAAGGAGAAAAGGAAAGATATATCCATGTGGATGCAGAGTTCCTAAGAATAGCAAGGAGAGATAAGAAAGACTTGCTCAGTGATCAGTGTAAAGAAATAGAGGAAAACAATAGGATGGGAAAGACTAGAACTCCAAGAAAATTAGAGATACTAAAGGAACATTTCATGCAAAGATGTGCACATTAAGGAAAGAAATGGTGTAGACCTAACAGAAGCAGAAGTTATTAAGAAGAGGTGGCAAGAATACACAGAAGAACTGTACAAAAAAGATCTTCATGACCCAGATAATCATGATGGTGTGATCACTCACCAAGACGCAGACATCCTGGAATGTGAAGTCAAGTGGGCCTTAGAAAGCATCCCTATGAACAAAACTAGTGGAGGTGATAGATTTCCAGTTGAACTATTTCAAATCCTAAAAGATGATGCTGTGAAAATGCTGCAGTCAATATGCCAGCAAATTTGGGATATTCAGAGGTGGCCACAGGACTGGAAAAGGTCATCAGTCCTGATGCTGAAGCTGAAACTCCAAAACTTTGGCCATCTGATGTGAAGAGCTGTCTCATTTGAAAAGACCCTGATGCTGGGAAAGATTGAAGGCTTAAGGAGAAGGAGACAACAGAGGATGAAATGTTTGGATGGCATCACCTTCTCAATGGACATGAGTTTCAGTAAACTCCAGGAGTTGGTGATGGACAGGGCAGCCTGGGGTGCTGCAGTCCATGGGGTCACAAAGAGTCAGACACGACTGAGCAACTGAAGTGAACTGATCTTCCTCAATATGGCACACCTCTTTTTTTCCTTTGGTACTTTATTCATTTTTCTCTTTCATAATATGGTCACATAAAAATTTCAAACAACACCAAAGTATATAATATGTAAAAATCTCTTCTATCCCCGCTCCACTCCCACCTGTCTCCCAGCAACGACTGATATTAAGAGTCTGATGACAGTTAGTCCATTCCTGCGCAAATGCATACACAGAGAAAGGAAGAAATTGCACACATACTTCTTGCAGTCTATGTATGTAAAACCACAACAATTATGAAAGTACCAGATATTGTTATACATTTTATTTTTTCTCAACTAGTGATGCACATTGTTCATATTTCCATTTCAGGACAGTGTGTGTTTATTTACTTTCTATTAAAGTTTTGAAGAGATTATGTTGAAAGAGCATGTTTATTTTAGAATGATTGATATATTTTTATTATCAGTTTTTCATTTCCAGGTATATAGAATCTATTTTTACTAGGCCATTTAAATTAATACTTTTAAACTCTTTTATTTTTGTTTAGATATGTATTTTTCTAATTTCTGAAGTTCATTTTTAAATATCTTGTAGGTTCTTTTTAAACTGTGTGTGTGTGTGTGAGTTCCTACTGATTAGTTCTGGTATTTGGAAAACTTACTATTTTGGCGTTTCCTTGTATCTGGCAATTTCACTGAATACTCATTAGTTTTATTTCTTTTTAAGTGGTCCTGCATTTACTCAGAATGGAAATATATTATGTGCAACTAATGACATTTAGTTTTTCCTTCTTGGTTCACCAATTTAAAAGTTCACCATCGCGCTCTCTCTCTAATTACCCTCTGGATGCTCTAACTTCAGGCATTGGTGCATGCAGGTAAAGTTGAGCAAGTAGCCTCTGATCGGCTTTTATAATAATCAACTATCTTAATGTCTATTACAGGGAGAAGACAAGGAGTAGTACTTGAGGCCACTATCAGAATAAAGTAAAAATCTCTTACCTTAGTAGGAAACTAATTCTCTGGGTTTTGATTTTAGAATATTGTGAAGATAATGAAAGCCTCAAAAAGAGCAAAATAATCCTTCCACTCACTGTTGTGTGCCCTTATGGCATGTCACTTAATTTTTTTTTTCCTATTAGTTTGCTTATCTCATGGCTAATAAACATGAAAGTAGTACAAATAGCAGAGATACTGAGTGAGCAATCTTTTATTAACAAAGACTATTTCTCTCTAGGACTATTAAATGCTAAGAAATTGTTTTCTGTAGAAGAAAAAAAATGCCATTTCTAGTGTTAATGTTAAACATTAAAAACACAGAGAAAGTTGTATACTGAAAAAGAAGCAAACACAATGATAAGAACCAGGATGCAAATCTTTCAAAGAGATTTAATCTTTGAAAAAGAGATAATATATACTAAACACCAGTATCAAAGTCAAAGCGATTGATGAAGAGAAAAACTTCAAGAGGTTGGGAAAATGGTTGTGTAAGTTCCAAGAATACTCAGATTCCTTTAAAAAATGGGCATGATATTCAACTTCAGTTCAGTTCAGTCGCTCAGTCGTGTCCGATTCTTTGTGACCCCATGAACCACAGCATACCAGGCCTCCCTGTCCGTCACAGACTCCTGGAGTGCACCAAAAACCCATGTCCATTAAGTCGGTGATGCCGTCCAACCATCTCATCCTCTGTCGTCCCGTTCTCCTCCTGCCTTCAATCTTTCCCAGCATCAGGATCTTTTCAAATGAGTCAGCTCTTCTCATCAGGTGGCAAAAGTATTGGAGTTTCAGCTTTAACATCAGTCCTTCCAGTGAACACCCAGGACTGATCTCCTTTAGGATGGACTTGTTGGATCTCCTTGCAGTCCAAGGGACTCTCAAGAGTCTTTTCCAACACCACCGTTCAAAAGCATCAATTCTTCCGTGCTCAGCTTGCTTTATAGTCCATCTCTCACATCCATACATGACTACTGGAAAAACCATAGCCTTGACTAGAAGCACCTTTGTTGGCAAAGTAATGTCTCTGCTTTTAAATATGCCGTCTATGTTGGTCATAGCTTTTCTTCCAAGGAGTGTCTTTTAATTTCATGGTTGCAATCACCATCTGCAGTGATTTGGAGCCACCAAAAATAAAGTCAGCTACTGTTTCCACTGTTTCCCCATCTATTTGCCATGAAGTGTTGGGACCAGATGCCATGATCTTAGTTTTCTGAATGTTGAACTTTAAGCCAACTCTTTCACTCTCCTCTTTCACTTTCATCAAGAGGCTCTTTAGTTCTTCTTCACTTTCTGCCATAAGGGTGGTGTCATCTGCATATCTGAGGTTACTGAGATTTCTCCTGGCAATATGGATTCCAGCTTATGCTTCATCCAGCCCAGCGTTTCTCATGATGTATTCCGCATAGAAGTTAAATAAGGAGGGTGACAATATACAGCCTTGACATACTCCTTTTCCTATTTGGAACCAGTCTGTTGTTCCATATCCAGCTCTAACTGTTGCATCCTGACCTGCATACAGGTTTCTCAAGAGGCAGGTCAGGTGGTCTGGTATTCCCATCTCCTTCAGAATTTTCCACAGTTTATTGTGATCCACACAGTCAAAGGCTTTGGCATAGTCAATAAAGCAGAAATAGATGTTTTTCTGGAACTCTCTTGCTTTTTCTATGATCCAGCAGATGTTGGCAATTTGATCTCTGGTTCCTCTGCCTTTTCTAAAACCAGCTTGAACATCTGGAAATTCACGGGTCGCATGTTGCTGAAGCCTGGCTTGGAGAATTTTGAGTATTACTTTACTAGTGTGTGAGATGAGTGCAATTGTGCAGTAGTGTGAGCATTCTTTGGCATTGTCTATCTTTGGGATTGGAATGAAAACTGACCATTTCCAGTCCTGTGGCCACTGCTGAGTTTTCCAAATTTGCTGGTATATTGAGTGCAGCACTTTCACAGCATCATCTTTCAGGATTTGAAATAGCTCAACTATTAATCCATCACTTCCACTAGCTTTGTTCATATTGACACTTCCTAAGGCCCACCTGACTTCACATTCCAGGATGTCTGGCTCTAGGTGAGTGATTACACCATTGTTATTATCTGAGTCATGAAGATCTTCTTTGTACAGTTTTTCTGTGTATTCTTGCCACCTCTTCTTAATATCTTCTGCTTGTTAAGTTCATACCATTTCTATCCTTTATTGAGCCCATCTTTGCATAAAATGTTCCCTTGGTATCTCTAATTTTCTTGAAGAGATCTCTAGTCTTTCTCATTCTATTGTTTTTCTCTATGTCTTTGCACTGATCGCTGAGGAAGGCTTTCTTATCTCTCCTTGCTATTCTTAGGAACTCTGCACTCAAATGGGTACATCTTTCTTTTTCTCCTTTGCCGTTTGCCTCTCTTCTTTCACAGCTACTTGTAAGGCCTCCTGAGACAGCCATTTTGCTTCTTTGCATTTCTTTTTCTTGGGGATGATCTTGCTCCCTGTCTCCTGTACAATGTCACGGATCTCCGTCCATAGTTCACCAGGCATCTGTCTATCAGATCTAGTCCCTTAAATCTATTTCTCAGTTCCATTGTATAGTCATAAGGGATTTGATTTAGGTCATACCTGAATGGCCTAGTGGTTTTCCCTACTTTCTTTAGTTTAAATCTGAATTTGGCAATGAGGAGTTCATGATCTGAGCCACAATCAGCTCCCGGTCTTTTTTTTTGCTGACTGTATATATCTTCTCCATCTCTGGTTGCAAAGGATATTCAACTTCACCACATTTATTCTATTCATCCTTAGCAGTTTTGAAGCAAGCTTGTTATAAATATGTGTGCATGTATTTAGATATATTCTTGAGTTTCCTAACTGTGTTATTATCAGGAGAGAGCTGCAAATTCATTGAAATATTTTGGACTCACTATCATAAAAATCAGTTACAAATGTTACTCTAATGCTGACTTAATCTTCATAAAAATATATTCATTTTACCCAGCTATTGTTAAATCATTCAAGAACAAATTGCCAGTGTGAAAAGAGTTACATTATTAGTATCTTTCAAAAAATTATTTGTGTTCATTTTACATGTAAAAATATATTAAAAATATTTATAATGTATTAAAAGTTTAGAGAACAATTTTTCTGACTCTGGATCAAATGCAGATATTTCTTAACATTTTGCCATATTTGCAGTTTTTAAAGAAATAAAATATAACAAGTGCAATTAAAACAACTTTTTACTCATTTCAATCACATTTCTGTTTATCTTTACCCCAAGTTAATCAATAAAGAAGTTGGTAGGCATTTCTCATCCATTAATTTTTAAATATTTTGTTAAGTATATTTGTATTCATATGAAATATTGCTTTATGCTTTAAAAACATATAAAATTATATCATACTATTGATTTAATTTTGATCTTTGTAAGTCACTATTTTACTTTTGTTATATGTCCAAATGAGTACTAGTCAATCTAGTTATTTCTTTCAACTGCCCTTTAAATTGTTCTATTGAGTAAATGAATATTTATTTTGTTATTAATGGGCATTTAAGTTACTTCCATTTTTTGGTAAGATACAATGTATATTATTACATGATTAACTTGCATGTGGATCTACAGGGACCCTGTTAACATGAAGATACTGAAGTAAATCTGAAGTAGTGCCTGAAAGTATACATTTCTTAAAAATTCCTAAAAGGTGCAGTGCTCTGCTGGGCTTAGTCACTCAGTCGTGTCTGATTCTTTGTGACCCCATGGACTGTAGCCCACTAGGCTCCTGTATCCGTGGGAATTCTGCAGGCAAAATACTGGAGTGGGTTGCCATGCCCTCCAGCAGGGGGTCTTCCCAACCCAGGGATTGAACTCAGGTCTCCTGCATTGCAGGCAGATTCTTTACCAGCACCACCTACGAAGCCCTAAGTGGTACAGAGGTACCCTCTTATTCATTGAGAAGAGAGCACACTTTTGAGTAGCAAGATAGTGGATCTCATATATATATGGTAAATTCAGCAATGCCCACATCTTTTTAATAGTTGACTATCTCAACTTTAGAGTTTAAAAATAAATCTTTTTTTTGCAGCTAGAAGTGGCTATCTTATGAGACAGTTCTGGCCGAGACAATATCGGAATAAATTGCCAAAGCCAGTTTAATCTCCCCTAACCTTTCTCTTGCCCAGAACTGTGGTGATCCTGGAGGTTCCGCAGCCACACATTAAGGAAAGCAGAGTGGCAAAATAAGTCTGGTGCTTGAAGGCATTGTTAGACACTGCTTCAGCCCTGGGATGCCCAGGGCTTCCAGATAATTTTTATTATAGGCCTGAGACAAACCCTTTGCTTGATTAAACACTGTAATCTGATTTATAGTTACTTATGCCTGAACATCATTCTAAATGATACAGTGCCTCTTAAACTTCCTAGATATAGTCAAATTGCATTCCAAAATGCTGGTGTTATTTTACATGAATATCTGGAGCATAAGAAAATTCTTAATTTTATTTTTCTATATCTTTGGCAGTTATTGGGATTGGCATATATCTTAAAGTTCTTGCCTATGTAATAGTAATAATAATAATAATAGCTCCTAATTGTGTTTTCTCATTTTTGTAATTACTTCTGCTCTTAGTGACTTTTTTTGTATTCACTACTAATTCAGGCTTCCTCCTGTGTGCATTGTTTTTATTATTGTTGATTTTTCCTTTGGGTTGGCATTTTATTATTGATTACTACTACTGGAGAGATTCCTAACAATATATAATTCAATTTTTGCTCTTTTATATAGGCCCAATAAATATCATTTTTAAGACTGTGGTTTTTCTTTTCATTTTGCTTATGGTGTGCCCATATAAGAAAATTTAAATTAATTATGGTGAAATTTATAAATATTTTCCTGTATGTTTGTGCTCTTTTTGCCTTTAGATACTCCTGCCTATCCTGAGGTCATATCTTCTTACATATTTTTTACAGTTTTAACTTTTTGCTGTTCTCACTTAAATTGTAATCTAACTGGAAAGATTTTTGTTATATGATATGAGGAAAGACTCCAAATTTATATTATCCACAGAACAACCAATCTTTCTAGCTTTACTACATAGAAAGCCCATTCTTTATTGCTTTGTGAAGTCAAATCTGTCATTTAACATGTTTAAAAGTTACCACTCCATTTTATCAATCCATACCAATATTAGATAATATAAATAGGTTGGTAGATAGATTAGTATCCAATAGAGTGAGTCTTCCCAGATTCATTCTTCAAGATCTACATCACTAATCTTACCCTTTGTTTCTCAAGCAGGTTTTTGAGAGGACTGTATAGAGGGGCAGATCTTACTTCTGCTTATGGTTTCCGGATCAAAGCATTCCACGGTCTAAGTACCTATCCCCAGATGTAAGCTGTTGGTTCAATGCAAATATTGGAAAACAGTATCTCAAAATCACAAGAAATAGTAATCTGAGCTATTTTTTTTGTGTGGTGACTTTGATATCCATTCCATCAGTCTAATAGCAAGCAATGGATTTGTGATGCAATATATTGCGGGTTCTATGATCAGGTATATTGTCATACCTCTTCTGCCATAAAATTGGTCCACAATATGAGACAGTGCAGTACAGGATTCCATGCCCGTTCTCTTGGCTCTAAGATAGTAATGCTCAAAGAAGCACTATGCAGGCAAGGAAGACAAACTCTTATCTGAAGTAGCTGTCAATTTCAATAAGAACAAACTGCTGTACTGTCCAGGATAGAAAGGGTCCAATCTATTCAAGCTGGCACAGAGTTCTCATTGAGGAATGGTGATAAGATAAGGGGATCAGAGTTGCCTCTTCCTCTTGTAGATTTATAGGTGGAGAATGGGAATATATGTTCTTGAGCCCAGTTTATAGACTTGCTACCAGCTACGCTCTTATCAGATTCGTTGGACCAGCATGGAAGTTTATGAAGAGGGAGGTTGATAGACAAAGACAAGAAAAATCAACCTGTCTATCTTGGTTAAGAGTTTCTCAACATTGTTCTCTGGTGTGTATTAATGTGAAAAACAATATAAGTGTTTGGCATTCAGCCCCATAGATCCACCATTTTACTCTTTGCCTTCCATTATGACTTCCATTATGCCATGTACTGGGGCAACATAGGACACCATTCATGCCTACATAGGAGTCAGTGTATAACTGTACTCAAAGCTGTTTCAGCCCCAAAGTAAGTGATCATGTGCTCTGCATAGAGCTCTTCGCACTGTGAGGCTACTTCCTCCCGCCCAGGGCTTTTAGGGTCAGCCCTCAAAAAGACTGTAATTTGGAAGCAGTCCATTTTCTTCTAATAACAACTTAACTCATCTGCAAATGAAAGCTGAATTCACATCCACCTTTGCCAATGAGTCTTAGGGAACCCTCAAGGAGGATATGGGTGTTAAGTTGAGCGAGAGGCAGTAATGAAACATAGGTGGGAAACATGAAAGTCTGGGCTACCTCTTTTTGTACTTTACTGTGTCCTCTGGATCTTGCAGGGCTGGATCCCAAGAGTATCATTTCTTTTGTATAACATATTGCTGCTGTATCTATCCAATATTGTGAGTCCCTGAATGTGATAATATCCATTCCTGATGTCACATGGCCAAGCACTTAACCTCAATTAGTGGACAACATGCTCTTTAAATAATTTCTTGATTTCTGTTTCATATGGCATGGATTTGCATTACTTGAGAACTTGTTAAAAATATAAATACTTGAGTTTTGACCACTTCTACTAATCAGAAACTCTGAGGGTAATGTTAATGAACCATTGACATAAAAGAATATTTTGGCATGCCAAAGATTACTGAAATCCTAAAAATTTCACCCACATGCAACCTCTGAATTTTTGAAGGTTTTATCTCTCATCTCCTTGTACAAGGGAATCTTTCCAAAGCATCCAGAAGAGTTGTCTCCATCATCAGGTTTAATCGACACAGTAGACCCCAACTCTAAGCATTTCAGAATTCGTCCTACTCTGTGTTTTTGTCTTTAACATTCACATTGTTTCAAATGTTTCAAATATTTCCAGTGAAAATATCATAGTCATCTGATAGTGTCTCCTTTCTGCACTAGTTTTGCAGAAATAAGTCTTTGAATGTTATTTCCTCATCTCTTTAATGGCATTAAATATGAGTATGTACAAATTTTATATTATTCTTATTTAATTTAGTGTATATTTGTTTAGAGTAATTTACTGTTTTTCATTCTTCATGTTCATTAGAATTTTGATTTTTCAGGTTCATCTTGTATGGTATGTGGCAGTAATCAGAGCAGTGATTCTTTCTCCCTTTCTTTCTTTCTTATAACCATCTTGCATACTGAATTTAAATGCCTCATAGCTCAGACAGTAAAGAATCTGCCTGTGATTCAGGAGACCTGAGTTAGATCCTTAGGTTGGGAAGATCCCCTGGAGAAGGGAATGGTAACCCACTCCAGTATTCTTGCTTGGAAAATTCCGTGGACAGAGGAGCCTGGGTCCATGGGGTCACAAAGTGTCAGACAGAATTGAATGACTAACACTTTCACTTCTTTTCAACTAACCCACAAGGCCCCTGATACAAAACCAGTTCTTAAAGAGTCAGTTTGGAGCTCCTATCTTACAATGATACCAGGGATGTTGCAAATTCAGATCTTAAGCAAGAGATGTGTTGTTTTAATTCTAGTCTTCTCCTGCACCGGCAGGTGGATTCTTTACTGCTGCACTGCCTGGGAAGCCCGTATCTCTTTATGTAATTTTTCTTTCAGTGCTGCATATTTTGACAGAGGATATAGTGTATCAGAGAAACACAAAATATCGATTTACAAAGTCACTTAACCAGAAATTCCATATTCTATTTTTCTCTTTTTGGGTGTCTAAAAGTAAATTCTGAAGCAAAGCAGAAAACATTTTCAAGGTGAAAAAAACCACATACTCTATAATACTAGCTGATACACTTAGAATACTTTATCAATATGTAACATTAATAAGAGCTAGGCAATTTCCAATGGTATAACTCTTAGAGTCTTTCCCTTCCTCTGAAATTACTATAAAGCAGGGGAAATTATTTTTAGCTATTTTACCATCCTGCACAATGGTCAGCCAGTAGTTGGGAATTACATTAATATGTATTAGCTTTGAATGAAATTGTGTTTTCTTCAATGTTTCCTTATTATCTACCAGAACAAGTCCAAATATCTGCTTTTTCAATATTTTCCATGAGCTGTCGTCTCTTTCCTCCCCACACATATTTGAATTATTCAGTGACATTTCATCATTTAGTACTATTCCTTTCTCCTGAAGACAAAGCATGCTTATTGCTAAGATAGTGGCTTTGTTTATCTTGACTTGTCTTTCCCTAGCATCTATAACACCTTTGCTTTACTATCCACATTCTTCACATCCTTCAACAAATCAAATTCAATCTTTGTGTAGAAACACAAAGTCTTCTGATTTTTCAGGAGTCCCACAGTAGTTTGATTTATCCCATCTAGATTACACCTAATTTTAATCTAATGCAGTTTTATTTTCCATACTATAACCCTGTTTGTGTTGGCATGCTGTTTGAATTTTAAGCTCCTTGAGAATAAAAATTGTGTCCTATATTTCTTTGAATACTTTACTGTGTATGGCCAAATGCAGAACGTACTGCTGACTGGATGATTTGATAAGGGGTCTGGGGCTCTAGCAATCACATGTGCATTACTCTTATATACCTTATGTGACCTTATGCTGCTCTGTCTGTTTTTATGTTCAGAAATATCCACTAGGGTAATTGGAAAGAATTAAATTTGTTTCTCTTTATTTGAGGCAATGGTTCATTCCCCCCACCCAAACATTCTCACTTTAGCTTCATTCTAAGTTTAGAATGAACTTAGTTCTCATTCTAAGTTTCCAAACATCCCATGTATCAATTATCAATCCATAGTCAAACATTCATTGATCCCTTGGCCCAAAACCTAAACCAGATTACATATTTTGCATATCTTTCATGCAAGGAACACAGTAATAAAGTTAAAATGAAAAGCAAAGTTATAAGAGTAACCCATCTAATGAAAATAGGATTTGCAGTGTTATAGCTGCAGATTTTCTATACAGTCCTGTTTTATAAAAAAGGCACATACAGAAAATGGCATTTGATGGCAAATATCTTGGCAGATTCAAGAAAAATGGAGAGAAAACGATTTAGGTCAAAGTTCAATGTATCTTCTACTCTTAAGCAAATCGACTGTTATATTTTCATAACTTGGGTACTTCTAAAATTCAAAGAACTGCAAGGAAAAAGGAAGATCAATGAATTACAGACAATTTGTATAATGGTGTCATAGTTTTTGCAATGTAAGCAAGCAGGAACACAATGTGTTATCTTCTTCATTATGCCGGCTTAATGTATTAGCTTTTAGCATATGGCATGTGAGCCTCATGATAGGAGAATAAGCTTAGGTTTTTATTTCATCTGCCAATAGGTGCCAACATTCATTCAGTTCCCTCCAGGCATGGTAATTGTTCACATAACAGCAGGATGCACATCCAGACTCATAGCAATGCCTGAGAAATTGAGTTCATCTTACATTTTTCTCTCAAGCTTTTATTACACTATGTATTTCATAGTAGTGACTTGATTTTTATGCAATTTAATCCTCTTGCTGTGAGCATCATCTTTGAGAACTTATGGTCTTTTAGTTCATTCTTCATTCAATAATGCATTTATGTGTTTTGTGTACAGCATTATTTTGATACCAACTATTCTGTCGAATGCTTTAAAATGAATCAATTCACACAAACCAAGACAAATAAATCAGTCCTCAGAAATATGCCATTTATTCTATTACACAAGTGAAGGGTAAGAAACACTGTATTCAGTGAAAAGTAGAACAACTGTTGACACTAAGATGTGCATTGCTAATATACCAATCCTCTTATTTTGGTACATGCCACTTCTAGCTAGCTCTTTTTTAGGACAGTGATTACTGTAAGTTCTGATAGGAATTTGGGCTACAAAAGGAATTACGGAATGTCTCTGAGTACAGTCATTCCAGGTAAGGCATCATACAAGATAGTATTAATATATTAAGATACATAATAGATCAGAGAGATAGAAAGAAAGAGACTTTCTAGCAACAAGACGAATTCATGAACTCAATCATTGGGTTTTTACTCTTTAAAAGAGAGTATCAGTTATATTATTATAACTAGGTTTGTATCAAATAAACCCCCAGTGAATTCTTTGCGTGGCATAGTCAGATTTTGTTTGTTTGTTCGTTTCAATTAGCAAATGCCAAGTCTGACTCTCTTGGCAGAAGATGATACATTTTGGAAGAATGTTAAACAGGTATTAGAAATCACAGAAAGATTGGAGTACCAGGCTCAGAAGATAAGCCAAAGGTCAGGGGACAGTGGGCTGGGGCCCAGAGCTGGGCCCACACCCTAGGATGACTCTGAGCCCACATCACTGATGCATCTGTTATCACTGTCTCTATTCCTGCCCTAGTTAATGTTCTCATCATCACTGCTGGGCATCTGGGGCAGGAAAACAATTGCAATAGCTCTGTCCTCTAGGGGTCTCTTGTTAAAGATTCAATGTCTCAGGCAAGACACTATGAGCCTCTAAACCTTGATCATTTGTTTACTCCTAACCATTGGGCTTCCCTGGTGGCTCAGAGATTAAAGCACCTGCCTGCAATGTGGGAGACTTGGGTTCGATTATTGGGTTGGGAAGATTCCCTGGAGAAGGAAATGGCAACCCACTCCAGTATTCTTGCCTGGAGAATCCCATGGATGGAGGAGCCTGGTGGGCTACAGTCCATGGGGTCGCAAAGAGTGGGACATGACTGAGTGACTTCACTTTCACTTTCACTTAACCATTGAAGGCTGCTGAGAATGGTATCTTGTTCCTTCAGAATATGCCTAGTTTAAGAAGCACAAACCCCTCAGATAGGATTAAGATAACTGTAAATGTACAAATTGCCAACATCTGCTGGATCATAGAAAAAGCACAAGAGTTTCAGGAAAGCAACTACTTCTGCTTTATTGACCATGCCAAAGCCTTTGACTGTATGGATCACAACAAACTGTGGAAAGTTCTTAAAGAGATGGGAATACCAGACCACCTGACCTGCCCCCTGAGATCTGTATGCAATTCAAGAAGTAACAGAACTGGACATGGAACAACAAACTGATTCCAAATTGGGAAAGGAGTACATCAAGGCTGTATGTTGTCACCCTTCTTATTTAACTTCTATGTAGAGTACATCATGAGAAATGCCAGGCTGGATGAAGCACAAGCTGGGATCAACTTTGCCAGGAGAAATATCAATAACCTCATATATGCAGATGACATCACCCTATGGCAGAAAGTGAAGGAAAAATAAAGAGCCCCTTGATGACAGTGAAAGAGCAGAGTGAAATAGTTGACTTAAAACTCAACATTTAGAAAACTAAGACCATAGCATCCGGTCCCATCACTTCGTGGCAAATAGATGGGGAAATAATGGCAACAGTGAGAGACTTTATTTTGGGGGGAATCCAAAATCACTGCAGATGGTGACTGCAGCCATGACATTAAAAGACTCGTTCCTTGGAAGAAAAGTTATGACCAACCTAGACAGCATATTAAAAAGTAGAGGCGTTACTTTGCCAACAAAGGTCCGTCTAGTCAAAGCTATGGTTTTTCCAGGAGTCATGTATGGATGTGAGAGTTGGGCTATAAAGAAAACTGAGTGCTGAAGAACTGATGCTTTTGAACTGTGGTGTTGGAGAAGACTCTTGAGAGTCCCTTGGACTGCAAGGAGATCCAACCAGTCCATTCTAAAGGAAATCAGTCCTGAATATTCATTGGAAGGACTGATGCAGAAGCTGAAACTCCAATACTTGGCCATCTGATGCGAAGAACTGACTCCTTGGAAAAGACCCTGATGCTGGGAAAGATTGCAGGAGGGAGCAGAAGGAGATGACAGAGGATAAGCTGGATGGATGGCATCACTGACTCAATGAATGTGAGTTTGAGTAAGCTCCAGGAGTTGGTTATGGACAGGGAAGCCTGGCATGCTGCAGTCCATGGGGTTGCAAAGAGCCGGACACGACTGAGCAACTGAACTGAACTGAAACGTACAGACTTCAAGCAAACTGATCTTTTCAACCTTTGTCTATCCATTTATTAATCACTTAATTATGTGCTTTCTTATAATTTCTAAAAAACTCATTTCATCACTTTTTAACACACAACAATACTGTAACTTATATAGGGCAGACGTTACTTTCTACTTGTTATAGACAAAAATAATAACATCTAAAAATTTCAACTTACTTGCATGATTGAAACATCTCTGATGGAGGTCAAGTGTTATTTCCAATACATTTAAATTGTAGACAGAGTTCTATATTTTCCTTCTCTCCTGCTTCATTTAGGTAATATTTTTCAACAAAATGTTATAATTATCTTAACTGATAAAGATTTTGTATTTCAGTTTTTTATTTGCTAACTAACAAATTATATTGAATGGGAAGTGAACATTATGATTTGGGGACCTATGTTCACTCATTGTGAATTATTTCCCAAAATACATATTGTGATCAGTATATAAAAGTGGCAAGTGAAAAATCGTATATTATTTGAGACGTGATTAATTGATTTCCAACAGTTTATATTCATATTTTTTACTCATATTAGAACGTGTGAATTCTAGAGTAAAGTGCTAAATTAGTTAATTTTAGTTTTTCTAAAATACTTTTTGAGGATGATTTAAATAATGCAAATATAAAGATTTAAACTGATTGCAAATTGTTTTTCTTTTTTTAAGCTTGGATTTATGATTTTTCCCTTTACAATCAGTGACCCAAGCCCATGACTTATGTTGAGTTAACTTAGGATAAAAGTTATAATAAAAGATAAAAGATATAATAAAAGAACTGCTTGAGAACTTCTCAAGAGGCAATGTGCCACTTACAAGAAACATTTACATTTGCAGAATTGATTATATTCTAAGTTCTGGATAGTGAGCAGAGAGAAAACGTTTTGTCTGCTTCAGCTATATGGACATTTCTCTAGTGTTTCATTCCTAATATTTTCATATTTGAACTACTTGGAATTCTTTTGCAGTCAAATATTTTCATATCTGTGTACTGGAGCATATTAGTCACCAGTGTCAGCCAGGATATCGTTCCAGGGCAAAGACTTTACAGGGTATCTAACCTGTCATGTAGAACATCTGCTAAAGTAGAGAAAACTGGTAAATAAGAAATATGGAATGTTCAGATACAGTTGAAGTATTTCACATTCAAAATGATATTTATTATACAGATTTTTGGGAAAAAACATTAGTCTTTTGTAATTATATGAATTGCTTTACCTTGGTCACTTTCAAGGACACCTAAAGGTTAACATGATTTTGTGGTTATAACCTCCATATCTTGCAAAAATATTATGCTGCCTGTGTCAGCAACAGTCTTAAATTTATTTTGAAATGCTATATTACCTTCCACACTGCTAGGATTATAAATGATGGCTAATTAACTTGGTATGTTCATTAGGTGAAAATGAGCTTTTCTTTCAATATTGACCAAAGTGCTTAAAATATTAAATTCATATGATGTATTAAGAATCTTGTCAGGCACACATTAAGCCTCCATATAATTCAAAAATGAAGCAAGTATATGGCAGGCTGATCATTTTTTATATACCTCATTGTTTTCAAAACCAATTGAAAATCAAGTAGAATACATTTTATTAAATTCTTGTCCTACATTGTCCTCCCATCACAAAGGGGATAAAAATAATTTTTATAGTATAAATAAAATGAGAAAATGACTGTATAATCTGATCATTATGTTAAGGACATCAGAAAAAGTATAATCATGACATTTTTCAAAGTAATAAATTAAATAATGTTTCTTTTGGTTAGGTTTCAAACAATATCACCTCCAAATTCCTCATGGTCCTTTGCGTCAAGTATATAATTTTCCATCCTTCTGGATAAGAAAAAAACTACTGTAAGGCTACCATCAAGGACACAGTAGACAGAGTCAGAGGAAATTTTCTCTGATATGAAGTGGCTCTAATGCATTATCTTTCTACTGCTGAAAGAGATGAAGAAGGCTGGTAGATATCACCCAGATAAGTCAAAGTGCATTGGAAAGAATAAAAGGCAGGATCCCTAGTTCTATTTCTAATAGTAGGTTCTATTTCTGCACATGCCATAAAGCAGCTGAGAAGAAACAAAATTTTGAATTGCAAGGAGGTTTTCACCAAATGTAAGATACATCCCCATTTTTTTCAGGGTACCCAAACATTCTCACCAATGCCCTCTGCTTGAACATGTGGATTAATAGGAAAATTGCTACCTCATAAAATAATCCATTCAGTTTCTTTCTTAAGTTCCTAATGAGTGTCATTCCCTCATTTTATGAGGGAATCCTTCATTTTATGAGGGATTCGGGATGTCATTCCCTCATAAAAGACGGGGAATTCAGTCTTTTATGCCCTCAAAAGTAAAGCAATAGGAGGTGGGAGGGGGGATCGGGATGGGGAATACATGTAACTCCATGGCTGATTCATGTCAATGTATGACAAAACCCACTACAATATTGTAAAGTAATTAGCCTCCAACTAATACAAATAAATGAAAAAAAAAAAAAAAGTGAAACAATACAATGTATGTCTCCAAATATCATTCAATCTCATACAGAGTCTTCCATTTTTCAGATAAGTACAGTCTTTGACAAATTATATGTTCGATATAAGGCTTTCTAAACCTCTTGATGAAAGTGAAAGAGGAGAGTGAAAAAGTTGGCTTAAAACTCGACATTCAGAAAATGAAGATCATGACATCTGGTCCCATCATTTCATGGCAAATGGGCAAATAATGGCAACAGTGAGAGACTTTATTTGGTGGGGGGGAGCTTCAAACCCACTGCAGATGGTGACTACAGCCAAGAAATTAAAATATGCTTACTCCTTGGAAGTTATGACCAACCTGACAGTATATTAAAAAGCAGAGACATTATTTTGCCAACAAAGGTCCATCTAGTCAAAGCTATGGTTTTTCCAGCATTTATGTATGGATGTGAGAGTTGGACTATTAAGAAAGCTGAGTGCTGAAGAACTGATGCTTTTGAACTGTGGTGTTGGAGAAGACTCTTGAGAGTCCCTTGCACTGCAAGGAGATCCACCAGTCCATCCTAAAGGAAATCAGTCTTGAATGTTTATTGTGAGGACTGATGCTGAAGCCCCAAGACTTCGGCCACCTGATGCAAAGAACTGACTCATTGGAAAAGACACTGATGCTGGGAAAGATTAAAGGCAGGAGGAGAAGGCGACGACAGAGGATGAGCTGGATGGATGGCATCACCGACTCGATGGATGTGAGTCTGAGTAAGCTCCGGGAGTTAGTGATGGACAGGGAAGCCTGGCAGTGCTGAAGTCCATGGGGTCACAAAGATCTGGACACGACTGAGTGACTGAACTCAATGAAATAGTCTATAAAATCTAGAGAGGGTTTGGCGAATTATCAGCATGCTGGTAAATGTTAAACTGAATTGAATTGATTGCTTTCTCAGGACATAATTGTTTACCAACGTTCTCTGTGACACAGGTGTTCCCCAGAATTGAACACTAAATATGTAGAACACAGCGGAATATTTCTCCTTTTGCTCAAAACAATCAAACAAAAATATTTCTTTTCATTGATTAGTAATTATATTAGAATTTGAGTCTTCAAATGATATCGAGTTTATATTGAGATAGTTATTTCCATAGATATTTTCGTTAGGGTGTGTGTGTGGTCCTCATTCTGTGCTTTCCCTCCTTAATCTGTTCTAATCATACATGAAATCTGCAGTATTCAGCATTCATTTTATCTTAGTTATTTATACACATCATTTAAGTATGTCAGAATATACTTAAATTCAAAATTTTCAACCTGTATATATATCCTCTATGACTTTGTGCAAAAAACGCATTGAATAGAGAATAAATATAAGATTACCTGGTGGTTTTAATTGAAATAGTCTAGTATAGAGCTGTGAACTCAGAAATTCTTGCTGTCATTCATATTAGGAAATCTCAATTACTGATTCTGGTAAGTTAAAAGAATATTGTGTCTCAGCTTCTTTTTCTGTAATATCAATACAAGGGAGCAGTGTAAATTGTTCCATCACATTCATATTCTAAAGTATCTAACTGCCACACACCCAGAAACATTCATATTGCCCCACTGCACTAGTGTCCCAACCTACTGTCTGATGGCAACCACTTCTGAAGTGACACATGCATTTTACCATCCTTCTCCTAGTATCTGCAATTTGGACCTTCCCTGTACAGCCTCCTCATCCTGGCTGTCTAGTCCAGACTGCATCATATCCCATCAAACCTCAGTTTTGACTTAAAAAAAAAAATCATCGTGTTAAAGGAAACATTCAAGGGTATTTGTCAGGAAAGACTTCTGTGCTCAGGAGAATCTTTGAATGGGAAATTCATTTTAAGCTATTTAGGGCTCCAGTTCATTTAAGGCTGGATTAGAACTATTTAGGTTTTAAGGTTTTGATGAATTGATTTGGGTCGTGCAGCACAGAATACCTATTTCTAGGGAGTCATATGTAGGAAGAGACCCAATTCTGCCTTTATTCATTCTTCAGTGTTTTTCATGGCCTTGGAAATGCTGTGTTGGTTTTATACGATTATTACGGCAAACATCTGGAATACCAGATGTGAACAGCCACATTAAGGGACATTTAATCTACACATTTAAGAATGAGTCAAGTTAATCAGAAAGCTCATTTCATTTCTGAAAATGAGTTAGATAAGCCAAATCAATAGTAAAAGTCTATACAATCTGGAAGACAAAAGATTTTAAAATAGACCATATGGTCCTTAAGACAAGAAACTGAATGTGCGTGTGTGTGTCCACACAGAAATATAAAGCATTTTGCAAGTTATATATGCTCCTGAGAAGAGGAGACTAAAGTGGAGCAATAATATTATCTTATTCTATTCGAACTATGATAAATGCATTTAGGCGCATGGATGAAGCATTCAGATTTTAGTAAGTACACTTCAAGAAGTATACTATACTTCATATACTGAAATATACTGTATTTCAAGTTTCAGATAGATTTTACCTTCATCACTTATATTCTGATTACTGAAAACTATATTAGTAAAAATGTGTGTGTATATATGTATATTTATAAGTAGAAAAACATAGGTAATAATAATAGAAAATCTGTATATTATGTAAACTTTTGCTATTCCTCAATAAATTCTGCTAACAGAGATTTAATTGAGAAAAGGGGCATTTAGTGCTTAAACCATCAAGTGACTCTGACCTCTAAGACTATTAAGCAACCCTGCTGGTAGCAGATGCCATCATGAGCTATCTGGAGATAGCTGAACTTACCTATGAGGAAACTTGTTGATAGTCCAGATTCAAGCTTTAGAACTCCATAACTCAACTCTGCTCATTATGAAAACAAAGATGTTTTGTCCATCACTCAATTAAAGCTCATCTCATTTTTCTTGAAATACTTTATAAGAATTTATCCTCTTACCTTAGTATGAAGACGAATCAACTTTGGAGCTAGCCAAAGTACAGATTTTTGTGTCCTAGAGATCTAAGAAGTCAAAATTTCTAGTTCTTGAAATCCAGAAATATATATTTATAATAAACACTTCAGATTTTTTGATGTTACTTACTGTACTGTGTACATTTTCATGTAAATATGCAAATATATAGGTGAGTATAAATGCAAAGAATTCCCTTGCATAATTCATATTTTTTAAATTAATCTCACATTGTTATTGCTTTGGTGTGGATGCTTCATTCTATTTTTCAATAGATATCAATTGAAAGCATGACTCAGATGATAATAGTATGTTCCAGCCCTGTACTAAGTCTGGTCATATTACACGAAGAAGACCTTTCTTAAAGGGACTTTGAATCTACTAAAAGAGACATATAATCTAACAAACACTAATATTGAATTTTTGAACATGGAGAAATAAACACAGCATAGTGGTAGCTGAGTGAATGTTGTAATTTTGAGGTTTTGGAGAAAAACAAAAAGGAGGATATGTATCCCTCCTCTAAAGAGGATCAGAAAGATATTTTGTAGAAGTAATGCTTGAGCTAAAGTTTGAAAGAGAAACAAGAGGAACACATGTTTGGATGTTCTATTCAGAGGGAACAGCATGAACAAACGCAGAGAGGAATAATGTACCTCAGAGGTAGAGAGTGTGATTGGAAAATAATTGGAAAGGAAGGTTTGTACCTAATCAATGAAGTGCTTTAAATCGTGATGAAATATGTGGATATTAGCTTCCAGGCAATAGAACCATTGCAAGATTTTAAGAAGACAAATATGATCAGACTTCTGTTTTGGAAAAAAATCAATTAAGTGACAGTGTGATGAAATTGGAAGCAGAGGCCGTTTAATACTTCAGGAGACAAAAAGTGGGGGCTTGAATGTTTGTAGTAATCCTAGGAGTGAAGAAGAGGAATTCTTTTCATGGTTTTACAATTTCTATATTACAATGAACTTAGTTGACATATAAAAGCAGCCCCAATTCAATTTGAACAAATATAGGCCTTCAGAATGAAAGTAAATGATAATGGATAAAAGATAATAGGTAATGTAAGAACTAGCAAGTATCTGAATGGTAACTTGATAGAAATACGATGATTAAATTGACTACACTAGAGAGTCATAGAAACTTAAAGATACAGTAAACCTTAGAACCATCTTGTCTAAACCAAGCAAGAGTTAGTTGTTAGTACCGGCAGGATGAGTGGCTAGGGAGCTTAGTGTGTTCACTGAGAAACTTTGAGATTGATTCCATCCTATTGCAGGACGACAAGGAGCTATTTTTACACTTTAAAGATAATTTTCGGTGATTGAAAGAGTGAAACGTTTGAGCTGGTAATTGTGTTTGACCTTATAGAAGAATATAAAAATAAATCCAATATCTTCAAATTTTATTTCCTGTAATTGTCTCATCATCCTGTTATGGGAAGACAGTTTCACACTTATAGTCATTTTTAAAGAATTCTGCAGGGATTAAAAAATATGTGGCTAAGCTTAACTAACTATAAGAACTTTCATGTTTTTATGCAACAATAATTTATTTTGGGAATTTCTGCTTACGATTATTTTAATTATCAGCAAACTTTGTTTTATATGTTTCTATCTATGCATCTATCCATCTATCATTTATCTATTCACATATATAAACATATGCTTTGTCGGCATAAGATGCCAAAGTAGAAGGGTGTGTGCTCTTCGTCTTCTGCAAGAACTCCAAAACTACAACTTGCTGATGAACAACCGTCGACTGGAAAATGTATCCCACCAAAAAAAGATATCCCATATCCAAGGGCAAAGGAGAAGCCCCAGCAAGATGCTAGGAGGGGTAAAATCACATTTAGAATCAAACCCCTTACCTACCAGAGATGCTCAGAGGGTTCAAACAAAACTTGTGTGCACCGGAAACCAGGAGAAAGGAGCAGAGACCCCACAAGTGACTGACCCAGACTTGCCCATGTGTGTCCAGGAGTCTCCGGGTGTCGTGTGGATCGATGGTGGCCTGCTGTAGAGTTGGGGGCACTGAATGCAGCAGTGGGTGCATGGGATTTTTGAAGGACGTCAAAATTATCTTCATTACCTCCATCATAGTTTGTCCCATCAACAGAAAATTGGATTAAAAATTTACTGAGCATGGCCCCACCCATCAGAACAAGACCAAGTTTCCCCCTCAGTCAGTCTTTCCCATCAGGAGTCTTCCATAAGCCTCTTATCCATATCCATCAGAGGGCAGACAGAATGAAAATCACAATCACAGAAGACTAACCAAACTGATCAAATGGACCACAACCTTGTCTAGCTCAATGAAACTATGAGCCATGCTGTGTTGGGCCACCCAAGACGGATAGGTCGTGGTGGAGAGTTCTGACAAAATGTGATCCACTGGAAAAGGTAATGGCAAGCCACTTCAGTATTCTTGCCTTGAAAGCCCCATGATCAGTATGAAAAGGCAAAAAGATAGGACCCTGAAAGATGAAATCCACAGGTCAGTAGGTGCCCAATCAGTGGAGAAATAACTCCAGAAAGAATGAAGAGATGGGGCCAAAGAGAAGCAACACCCAGTTGTGGGTGTGACTGGTGATGGAAGTAAAGTCTGATGCTGTAAAGAGCAATGTTGCAGAGAAACCTGGAATGTTAGGTCCATGAATCAAGGCAAATTGGAAGTGGCCAAACAGGAGATGGCAAGGGTGAATACTGACATTTTAGGACTCAGTGAACTAAAATGAACTGGAATGGGTGAATTTAACTCAGATGACCATTATATCAACTACTGTGGGCAAGAATCCCTTAGAAGAAATGGAACAGACATTATAGTAACAAAGGAGTCCAAAATGCAGTGCTTGGATGCCATCTCAAAAACAACAGAATGATCTCTGTTCATTTTCAAGCAAACCAATCAATATCACAGTAATCCAAGTCTATGCCCCGACCAGTAATGCTGAAGAAGCTGAGGCTGAACGGTTCTATGAAGATCTACAAGACCTTCTAGAACTACCACCCAAAAAATATGGAATGGAATGTAAAATTAGAAAGTCAAGAGATACCTGGAGTAACAGGAAAATTTGACCTTGGAGTACAAAATGAAGCATTCATAGGCTATCAGTTTTGCCAAGAGAGCACATTGGTCACAGCAAACACCCTCTTCCAACAGCATAAGAGAGGACTCTACACATGGACATCACCAGATGGTCAATACCGAAATCTGATTGATTATATTATTTGCAGCCAAAGGTGGAGAAGCTCTAAACAGTCAGCAAAAAGAAGTCCAGGAGCTGATTGTGGCTCAGATAAGGAACTCCTTATTGCAAAATTCAGACTTAAATTGAAGAAACTAGGGAAAACCACTAGACCATTCAGGTATGACCTAAATCAAAACCCTTATGATATTATAGTGGAAGTGAAAAATAGATTCAAGGGATTAGATGTGATAGAGTGCCTGAAGAACTATGGATGGAGGTTCATGACATTGTACAGGAGACAGGGATCAAGACCATCCCCAAGAAAAGTAAAAGCAAAAGGCAAAATGGTTCTCTGTGGAGGACTTACAAATAGCTGAAAAAGGAAGAGAAGCTAAAGGCAAAGGAGAAAAGGAAAGATATACCCATTTGAATGCAGAGTTCCAAAAATAGCAAGAAGAGATAAGAAAACCTTCCTCAGTAACCAGTGCAAAGAAATAGAGGGGGAAAAAAAAAAAAAAAGAATGGGAAAGACTAGAGATGTCTTCAAGAAAATTAGAGACACCAAGGGAACATTTCATGCAAAGATGGGCACAATAAAGGACAGAAATGATATGGACTTAATAGACGCAGAAGATGTTAAGAAGAGGTGGCAAGGATATACAAATAAACAGTACAAAAAAGATCTTAATGACCCAGATAAACACGATGGTGTGATCACTTACCTAGAGCCAGACATCCTGGAATGGAAAGTCAAGTGGGCCTTAGGGAGCATCACTATGACAAAGCTAGTGGAGATGATGAAATTCCAGTTGACCTATTTCAAATTCTAAAAGATGATTCTGTGAAAATGTTGCACTAAATATGCCAGCAAAATTGAGAAACTCAACAGTGGCCACAGGAATGGAAGGGTTCAGTTTTCATTCCAATCTCAAAGAAAAGCAATACCCAAAAATGTTCAAACTGCCACACAATTGCACTCATCTCACACACTAGCAAAGTAATGCTCAAAATTCTCCAAACCAGCCTTCAACAGTACATGAACCATGAACTTCCAGATGTTCAAGCTGGATTTAAAAAGGCAAGGGAACCAGCAATTAAATTGCCAGCATCCGTTGGATCATTGAAAAAGCAAGGGAGTTCAAGAAAAACATTTACTTCTGCTTTATTGACAAGCCAAAGCCTTTGATGCTGTAGATCATAACAAACTACAGAAAATTCTTAAAGAGATTGGAATAACAGGACACCTGAACTGCCTCCTGAGAAATCTGCATGCAGGTCAAGAAGCAACAGTTAGAACTGGACATGGAACAACAGACTAGTTCCAAATCGGGAAAGGAGTACATCAAGCCTGTATATTGTCACCATGCTTACTTAACTTTTATGCAGAGTACATCATGGGAAATGCCAGGCTGGATGAAACACAAGCTGAAATCAAGATTGCCAGGAATAATATCAATAATCTCAGATATACAGATGACACCACCCTTATGGCAGAAAGTGAAGAAAAACTAGTCTATTAATGAAAGTGAAAGAGGAGAGTGAAAAAGTTGGTTTAAAATTCAATGTTCAAAAAACTAAATCATGGTATCAGGTCTCATCAATTCAAGGCAAATAGATGGTGAAATAATGGAAACAGTGACAGACTTTATTTTTGGGGGCTCTAAAATCACTACAAATGGTGACTGCAGCCATGAATTTAAAAGACACTTGCTCCTTGGAAGAAAAGCTATGATCAATCTAGATGGCATATTAAAAAGCATAGACATTACTTTGCTAACAAATTTCTGTCTAGTCAAGACTATGGCTTTTCCAGTATTTATGTATGGATGTGAGAGTTAGACTATAAAGTAAGCTGAGAGCCAAAGAATTGTGGGTTTTGGACTGTGGTACTGGAGAAGACTCTTGAGAGTAACTTGAACTGCAAGGATATCCAACCAGTCCATCCTAAAGGAAATCAGTCCTGAATATTCACTGGAGGGACTGTAGCTGAGGCTGAAATTTCAATACTTTGGCCACCTAATGTGAAGAACTGACTCATTTGAAAAGGCATGGATGCTGGGAAAGATTGAAGGCAGGAGGAGAAGGGGATGACAGAGGATGAGCTGCTTGGATGGCATCACTGACTCAGTGGACACTGAGTCAGCTCTGGGAGTTGGCGATGAACAGGGAAGCCTGGCATACTGCAGTCAATGTGGTTGGAAAGAGTCAGACACAACTGAGCAACTGTACTGAACTGAAATATATGCACACACATACATATCTGTATATCCATGCATTTTTATGAGTACACATATGAAACATGCAGATATTTACTTACATGTGTACAAATATTTTGAGTATAAAAAAAATACTCTATTTTCTTTGTGGCACAAATGCTGCCTAATGTGCTGGAAAAAATTAATTATTTCTTCAATAAAATGGGAAAAATGTTAGAGAATTTTTTTAACATTTGACTCATGCCCTTTGTTTTTATAATTTTGAGAAAAAAAGCATAAGACAAATGCAATTTTGGTACTTAATTAACAGTTGATAAGCCTATACATATATATTTTATCTGTAGATATAAATGTTGTACATTTTACTATCTGAAAAAATAAAACTTCATTTTGTTAAGTTTCTCTTTATATACTTTTGGCAAATGTATGTAACGGCATCTAGAATCTCAAGTATAATTTGTGCTTAAAATTTAAGCTATAATCACAAATACCTGGTATAAAATAGTTTTAAATATAAAGTATACTCTCATAAAAATCAACTTGGTTTTACATTTAATTTTAAGATCTTGAGATAAAAGTATAAAACAGAATAAAAAGTCTATATATTTTCATTATTTATTATGAGGCTGTCATTTTTGCAGAAATTAAGATTTACATTTTCTCTGCAGTTTAACAGTAAAGTTTTCATTAACAGTGTATTGTAATCCTCAATTTAGAAAATCCTTAAAGTCTTGAAAATTCTCTAATGTCGTGATAACCATATAAGCATGAAGTGCCTTTTTTTTTAAATCATCAGTGGACCCCACAGAAGGTATAACACATATTTAGATACCATGAAAGCCAACAAAGTGTCATAAAATATTAATGTAGTTTGCAAAAGCTGTTTTCAAATTCAGTGATTAATAATTAATTAGTCTATAAAACAAACATATTGCACAGTAGTATTAACACTATGTATGTGTGTGCTCAGTCACTCATCATGTCTGACTCTTTGACACCCCATGGACTGTAGCCCACAAGGCTCCTCTCTCCATGAAATTTTCCAGGCAAGTATACTGGAGCATGTTGCTGTTTCCTACTCCAGGGGATCTTCCTGACCCAGGGATCAAAACTGTGTCTCTTGCCGTGTCTCCTGCATTGGCAGGCAGATCCTTTACCACTAGTGTCACCACCAACTTTAATTAAAAAAATAAAATTTTGTCTAAATCCACCTCCATTTTGTTTTTTAAAGGAGGAACAGTTTAAGTACTCTTCTTTTTATCCATGGCATTTTGAAACCTACAGTCTCTAACTCATTCTCCGTTCCTTATTAAAAACTAAGGAAGCATGGAGTCATCTTGGGGGAAAATGAATATTACAAGAATATATTCCAGTTTTAAAGGAAAAGATGTGATGAACCCAAAACAATGTCATTTTTGGTGAGTTAATATACAAAGATGCAAATAAAACCCACCAGAGAAGGAGTCTTAGCAAGCTTTCCTTTTTGTCAGTTGCTTCAAATGAGGCCAATAGAGTCAGTAACTAAAAAAATTATTGTTCAAGTTTACAAGCCAAAGCTCATCTTATGTTTCATATTTCCTAGAATTCCAGCAAGTCTAAAGAGGGTCAATAGTCTAAATTTTAATTTTCATAAAGATGAAGGAAAATACATCTTAAGAGAATTGGGGATTAAGATTCAAAAGCCAAGGACAATTGGTCTAAAAAACCTCAAAGGCTGCTTCAATAAAGATGAGGTTAAATACGGAAAATTTGCCTAAAAATGACATTGAATGCACCTGTCCTAACCCATCTCAACTCAAACCAAACCCAAATCTCTCCACTTACCCTCTCTCTGTCTTGTGTACATGTGTCATGTGAGTATGTTCAGGTATATCCATTTATTAAAAACCAGGTTTACATAGATTGACTTTTACTCCCATCTTTTATTTTGAAATGATTGGTACATTAAAGATGCTAGATACATATATATAGTATGAAGGATAGTAGTAAGCTCACTCTCCAGTAAAAGAAAGAGAACATTAAAACATTACCAATTTTTTCATACTTTTTATTTTTTAACCAATCTATCTTTCAGCCTTTTCTCTTTGAGAAAGAGAAAACACACACATATATCACACAAACACACAATTTCCAAATTGGTTTATTTTTTAGTCTCTGTTTTTGTAATGTATATATATATATATATATATATATATATATCTCACCTTTTTATTAACTTTCAGTTTTTGCTTTGTTTTGTAAAATATTTTCATAATTATACATTTTCTATTTATTTTAGATTTTGATTCTTATTGCTATAATGCAGCAATTTTTATTTATGTATATTATTCATTTAATGAAAAATTATTTAAGCATTCTTTCAATAGACATTAATGGTTTTCATTAGTATCACATTAAAAACAATGCTTCTCTGGTGTTTTTTCCTTGTTTCCTGGACCAGATGCACAAGCATTTACTTTTTACAAGATGTCACTGAATTATTTTCCCGAGTAATTGTATCAGTTTTAGCCCACAAGCGATACATGAGAGTTCCTGAGTACCATAAGTATGCCAGCCTTTTATAGTCTTACAAATTGGAACTCTTGCCAAATTAGTAGTACAGAACACTGTTTCAGTGTAGTTTTAATTATAAATTTTCTGACACCTAAGGCTTAGTATATTTGCATATATTTATTGTCCATTTGTGTTATCTTTTGATATGCTTGTTTGCAACTTTTATCCATTTTCCTATTAGTTTGTAGTTAAAAATATTTAGTATATTTTAATTTTTGTGTTAACTAATTCTTCGTTAATTAGATATGAAGCAAATATTTTTCTTCCACCGTATGGATTATGATTTTTACCTCTTTGTGATGGCCTATACATACTTTTAAAATAAACCCTGATCACACAGACTGCAAATAAGTAAATGAAAGTGATTTTTCCTTATATTCCAGAATGATGTTGACAATTCAAAGCAGTAGAAATATGTATATTACTGAACAGATTAACTTGCATGGCTGTGAAAACCATTGTTCCCACTTTAGTGCCATAGAATATGGGAATGGGTACAAAGATTTGAAGGCCTGAAGATTCAGGTTATACTATCTATTCCTGAGATCCAGGGAAGGGGCGAGGTTCTTTAGATGGTTTTGAGGGTGACAAGAAAATTATTACAATCAAAGAAAGCATGAGTAAGAGAAAAATAAAAAGGAGATATTTAAAGACTAAAATGATCTACAAATTTCTAAAGCTGTTAGGACAAATTTAATTATAACAAGGCTGACTTTCACGCAAAATGGATTAATGTTTCACTTAGAATATTTATCTAACAGTTATGCTGATTGTTATTGTCCCAAGAGCATTAATCCAGGGAAAATGATTGCTCATTATAAATACAGAATTTCAGAAAAACCCAGTGGAACTTTCTCACAGTTCTTGGTGACAAATACATATGAAGTGCTTAAGTTTCTTTGGATCATAGTAATAGTTTTGTCAGTTCTAGCTTGTACTATTTCTGAAATTCTCAATCACAATGAAGTGATATGTGGGGCTTTAATAGGGAGAGAGTTCCCTATTACAAATCTGCACATGTATCAGCTTTGGTTCTGGACTGAATTCCAAGAATGTTTGTATAGCAAATAGCCTTGGAAGATAGAAAGGGTGTCCTCCTTCCCAGTTGCAGACAGGTTTGTTTACAGACCAGCTTAAAAGAGATAATGTCTCCTTCCTGGAAAAGTGAAGACAGATTTGCCGTCATTTCTTTTTTTAAGTTGTGGTTTTCTAAGCTCAGCACTCTCAGCTGTGACACTAATCCACTGTATGCAACATCCACCTGAGCCCAGCTTTGCTTCAATTCCGTGGAAATTGGGGGCTGAGGAGACTGACTCACTGTCTTTTGTGTGCCTTAGAACAAAGAAATAATATCCTTTTTCTCTGACCCAGGAGACCCATGTCTTCTGCCAGCATCTATGAAAGTGTGGTAGCGTAATAACATGTTAATTTGCAAAGAGGATAATAACTCGGATATTCCACAGTTCTTGAAATATAAAATCATGCTCCTCTTACTATCATTTCTTGTAAGTCCGTGCTTTCATGTCTCCCATTTCCACTCATCATTATGAAACCTCCTGATGGTTCCTACTTTTTTAGAATGGCTTAGGAATTCTTGTGAAACTAGAGAAGAATGTATGCTAAGTGTGAGCGTTTCTCAGTTATCCTATACCAGTTGCCCTTCAAATTTACTATCGTCATAAATCTTTAATGTCATAAATCTTCAAATCTTTAAAGAGTTAGATTTTCTGAGATGGCTAGTATGGTGAAGAGAAATACAACATTATGAAACATTCTGGCAATTTAGGATTAACTTATATTTTAAAAAATGACTAGTATGTACCTATTCTTTGTAAAAAGGATGCTGAATGTATTATAGAAGTTCATAATGGATGAAGTTAAATGCCAAAATATATTGATCTTAGTTATGGGAAATGTGAGATCTGTAGTTCAGACACATGTGTACCCTAAAAAAGAGAGAGTTTCCAAGGAAATCTATTAATTTTGCTTTAGTAGAAGACACATGAAAGTTCCTAACTATTGTAAGTAATCCAATGATATATAATGTGCAACAAAAAGAGACTTCACTCTGGATATGAGTTATATTTTCATATTTAGTCTCTAAATAACTGGATCCTTGCTCAGAATGTCATAAAAGGGATTTGCTATTAGAAGGCATATTATAAGACATACATTTTCCCCCAAATCTGACTCAATGATCTTAAAGCTTTTAGAAATTATAAAAATAGTATTTTTAATTATATATTTTCTGTCATATGTTAGCAATCTAATTGTGAAAGTGAAAGTTGCTCAGTCATGTCCAACTCTCTACGACCCATAGACTATACAGTCCTTGAAATTCTCTAGGCCAGAATACTGGAGTGGGCAGCCTTTCCCTTCTCCAGGGACATTTTATATGTCATTAGATTAATTCTCCCATTTTATCCCTTACATGTGTTGAAAATAAGGCAAACATATATATATATATATATATGAGATTATTCCAAGGATTAATATACATGCAGCTTTATATAATTTCTAGGAACTTGTGTGTTCAGAAAATACTATTCATAAAAATAAACCCTACAACTCATAAATGCATATAACATTTACTCAATCTTTGAGTCTTTCAATTGTGAAAAAGATAAGCTGATACCTCCTCTTCAAGAAACAGCATACTTCAGAGACCTATAGATTTATTATCATGATATGTTTAACTTAATTTAAATAGATCATGCAGCTCAACAGCCCCAGAACAAGAAACCAACCAAGTCAAAAATTGCCAGAAGACCTAGGTAGACATTTCTTCAGAGAAGACATACAGATAGTCAAAAGGCATATGAAAAGATACTCAGTTCAGTTCAGGTGCTCAGTTGTGTCCAACTCTTTGTGACCCCATGGACTGCAGCACGCCACACTTCCCTGTCCATTACCAACTCCCAGAGCTTGCTCAAATTCATGCCCATCAAGTTGGTGATGCCATCCAATCATCTCATCCTCTGTCGTATTCTTCTCCTCCTGCCTTCAGTCTTACCCAACATCAGGGTCTTTTCCACTTAGTCAGTTCTTCGCATCAGGTGGCAAAGTATTGGAATTTCAGCTTAGCATCACTAGTTATCAGAGAAATGCAAATAAAAACTACAATGTAATATCATCTCACACCAGTCAAATATCTATCATCAAAATGTCTACAAGTAATAAATGTTGGAGACGATGTGGAGAAATGGGAACTCTGCAAAACTGTTGGTGGACATGTTAATTGGAACAGCCACCATGCAGAACAGGATGGGGAGTACTTTAGAAAGTAAAGTAAAAATAGAGCTACCATATGATCCCGCAATCCCACTACTGGACATATATTCAGAGCAAACTGTGATTCAAAAAGTTACATGCACGTCAATGTTCACTGCAGTGCTGTTTAAAATAGCCAAGCCATGGGTACAAACTAAATATCCATCAACAGACAAATGGACAAAGAAGATGTGGTACATATATACAGTGGAATATTATTTAAGCACAAAACCAAACAAAATAATGACAGTTTCAGCAACACACGGAGACCTAGAGATTGTCATATTGAGTGAAGTATGCCAGACAGAGAGAGACAAATGCCATATGATATTGTTAATATATGAAATCTTATAAAATGGTATAAATGAACTTATTTACAAAATCTTAGTACAGTCACAAATGTAGAAAACAAACATGCTTACTGGTGGTAAAGAGAGAGGAATAAATTGGGAGATTGGGATTAACATATACACAATATTATATGTAAAATAGATAATTAATAAGGACCTAGTATATAGTACAGGAAATTCTGCTCAATGCTCTGTGGTGACCTATATGAGAAAGGAATCTAGAAAATAATGGATATATGTATATGTATAATCGGATCACTTTTCTGTATACCTGGAAATGACACAACATTGCCAATCAATTATACTCCAGTATACAAACATTTTTTTTAGAAAAATAAAGCATATGAAGGGATAATGAAGATGTGGCACATATATCAATTGAATATCACTCAGCCATAAAGGAGGGCTTCCCTTGTGGCTCAGACAGTAAAGAATTTGCCTGCAGTGCGGGAGACCAGGGTTCGATCCCTGGATCGGGAAGATCCCCTGGAGAAGGAAATGGCGACCCACTCCAGTCTTCCTGCCTGGAAAATCCCATGGGTGGAGGAGTTTGGCAGGCTCCAGTCCATGGGGTCACAAAGAGTCGGACACGACTGAGTGACTTCACTTTCAGCCATAAAAAATTAATAAAGTAATGCCATTTGTAGCAACATGGGTGAATCCATGTTCTCTAATAACCTAGAGATTTTTATAGTAAGTGAAGTAAACCAGGCAAAGACAAATATCATATAATATTGTTTATATGTGGAATCTAAAAAAAAAGAAAAAAAAAGATTCAAAATAGACCCACAGACATAAGAAACAAGCTTATGGTTACCGAATGGGAAAGAAAGAGGAGAAATAAATTAGGAGTTTGAGATTAATAGATACATACTACTATATATAAAATAGATAATCAACAAGTATATAGCATAGTTATATATATAACTGGATCACTTTGCTGAAATGATTCACATCTGAAACTAACACAACATTGTGAATCAACCATACTTCAATAAAAATACAGTAACAGAAATTTAAAGTTAAAAAATATATAACTTCTAACTTAAGAATGTCAAGGCTAATAAATGTACTACATAGTAAAATTCAAGGAAAGCAAGTATTGGTTTGAAATTGTATCTCTGTCTTAGTAACAGAAAACCAGGGCAATTACGTGTGGGAAAAAGTTAACAAATGCATAATCCAAAGTATGAAAGCTAAAGGGTTTTCCTATGAATAAAACTAATGAAATATTTGATCTATAAGTCTAGCTCAGTAAATGGCAAAAAAGAAAAAAAAAAAAACTCTGGCCTAAATTAGTAGGTTAAATTTCTTTAGCCTATCATTTCATGTGGATGCTTGTTATAATGTTGGGCTCAGTGGAAAACTTTTCTGTTTTATTCTAGAAAGAGGGCTAGATAGAGATAATGATACAGAAAGGCAGAGCAAGAAAAAGAAAAAAGAGAGGAATGGGGAAAATGGAAGTTTAAAAGTAGTGGCTTTTAGCAATGATGATAAACATGCCTTTTAGGTGGCAAAATGAGATGCATGCAAATATCTCTGTACCCTGAAAACATTCAATTCAGAGTGACCTGTGGCAATAAATTATCAGCAAGAAGCTTCAAATTGTAGTCTTGTAATTTCATCAAGATCTACAAGATGCAATCTTGAAAACTGCATGGCGCGAGGACAAATTGATGCCCTTGTTTTTTCAGACAGCTGAGTTTGATGTACATGATTCTGACTACTTCTCTGTCCCTCTGTAGCCATATATGGCTATTGTAAATAATTAAGTAGAAATTTGTTACTGTGTTGTCAAATGTATTTCTGATGTTGCTCTTCCTAGCTTCCATTAAGAAATCCCTTGATTAAATTTTAAAGTCTTAAACAATTTGAGAGTCTGAGAGCACTGGATACAAACTACAATTTGAATGCTTTGCAGGGGAAAGTCATATTCTCTTTGGGAGTAGGGAAAAAAAAAGAAAAAAGTGAGGTAGTTAGTATATAGCCCCATGATTCTTTTTCAAGACAAAATATTACAGGTTTGATTACCAACTCTGTAGCTGGTTCTTATCGGTCATTTATTTTCCCAATTTCTCTTTCACAGACATTTAAAATATATTGCTTAAAATATTTGAAGTTATTTTTATGTAAGCAAAAAATGCTTATAACTAGAAAATTAAGCTTTAATCACTCCAGTTGTATAGATGATAAAAGAAAATACTGAACAAATGCTTATTTACAAAAATAAACTTAAAACATAATTCCTCTTTATAATTTATTTATAATATTCTCAAATAATTTTTAGGAAGAGAAACAAAGAGAAAAAGGAGCTCAATAATGAAATATGATTTTCCTGATTATGCTTTGAAAAATGTGATTAGCCTTAATATTTAATCGTATTCTTCTTAAAACGCATGAATTCTAAGCAGATTGGCATGAATATGCTGCACTTGTTGTGGGGGTATATCATAATTGTTGTATATAGTTGGAAAAAATCTTTAATTCAAAAAACAAAATATGGCATTAATTTTCTGTTATAATCAACAAGAAGCAGAACACTGTGTTTTCTGTGGAGTGATATTCAACCAAGATATAAAATGAAATGTTTTCTGCAGATTTTTACCTTCTTTTATGTGGGTGAATGTTACATGGGTTTATTTCTCCTCTCAGTACATCACTTCCCCACTTGCTTCAATAAAATGGCTGAAAATAAAATATATTTATAGTGCTTAGAACTAGTCTCCTCAGGAACTTTATTTTTGTGGTGATACATTCCCTAAATAACTCATCTTCTATTTTGACCACTGTAATCATTATGTGTCTCTTTCATTTTGGGATAAAAGAATTAGAAGCCACATGATTATTTACTTAGGAATTCTCTCTAGATTTGAATTGTGTTTTACCTATTACGAGCCCTGAATCTAAAAGGAAAGTGCTAAAAATTAAAATTGTTATACTTTGGTCATACTGCCCTTCTCCCTATCCCTACCACCAACCTTGGCCTCTAAAGGGTTCATGTCCCATAACTGCTATGTTTCACCTCCTTGATTTTGAAATGTGACAAACCAAGTTTGAATTTTTGTAAACCAAGTTTAGTTGTAGGATCTGTTGGTCTAGAGAGAAACTGGCATAGCCCTTGTCTCTCCTCCTGCTCTCGTCTTCAGAGGAGAAGCTTTCCCAGACTGGCTCTGGCCTTGGTTCTTGTTTGGGTCTACCCTATGGAATTGTTCTTTTTTAATGTTATGGGGTATTCTGAAAGGAAAGGGTGGAGAGCCTAATGCTTGTAAATGGAATCTCTCACCACATGACATTCAACGAGTCAATCATCACAACCCATTTTCTCATCAAAAAAATAAAATTGGTAACTTGTGCTTTGCAGGTGTGGCTTTGAGGACTGAGATTATATATATCATATATATATTCATATATATATATATGAATATATGCAAGTTAGTAGGAGTCTGATATATAATAGGCTATCAATAAATAGTCAATGTCTTTTGTTACCTTTTTAAAATCCTAGACCCAGACTCTTCGGTAGAAAGTACAGTTTTAATTTGGTTATTAAGTCAATCCATCAAGTTAAAGGTTTGGACAGGAGATGGGGTCAATGCAATGGTTTAAAACATTAAAACCACTGGTCTGAAGAAGAAGTTTGAAAAATATTGATGTGTAGTCCCTCCTCCATAGACTGACATAATTGAGTTGGGTCATGGCCTTGGTATTGGAAATTTAAAACTCCCTGGAGGATTCTAATGCACAGCCAAGGTTGAGAACCACTGGTGTAGAAGCCAAATGTCTCTGGTATATTTTTAGTTTATGAAGAGCTCCATGAAATACAAAATCCTGCAGTGGTTTTCAAACTAAGATGTGTCTTCTGCCTGGGTATATTTGGAAATGCTTGCAGGAGGCTTTGCTTTTCAGAGTGACAGGTGGTGTCACTGGCTTTCATATAGGGAACCAAGGATGTCAACAATTTCCCTGGCAAGGGAAGGTCATTGCCCCTCATTCATGACCAAAAGACAGTGAGACTGCAAAGTCATGTTTCTACCATTATTTTCCCCTTCTATATTTCCTTCCTTCCTCCCTTTATTTCTTCCTTACTTCTTTTCTCCCCCTAGGTTTTCTTTCCTTTTAAAGTAATGTTCTGTTTTTCTTTCTTTTATTTTAATTTTTAAATATCCTGTATATTATTAGAGAAAATCAAATAAGAGCTTAAATTGCCTATGGCCTCAGGAGATGAATTAAGATATTTTAGACAAAACTGGACAGGGAAGGATTGCACACAACAGACAGACATTTTATTCATGCTCTCCTGCACTATTGTTTAACAATGCTGGGTCAGTAGATATCTGCTCTATTTATTCCTGCCCATCCTTACCCTGAGATAATAATAAAAAAAATACACTAATGCAATTTGTGCTCTTTTCCCATTGATTATACAATGTTCCAGGCTGCCTTATAGAGTACTGAAGCAGCAGCAATAATTAGTACTTATTGAACACCCATTGGGTGCATGCCTGGTACCACACTGTAGACCACTGTGTGAATCTTTAATAATTCTACTTCTACAGCCTTCAGTGGAAAATAGTTAGTCAAATAGTACTTTTTTAATAGGTAGAAATCTATCTTTTCAGGCATGTGGTCAAAATCTAACAATATAATTTTTTTCTGCTGATTGGATTTGTAAAGATTTTTTTATCTCTTTTTTATCACTTGACTGTAAAAAATTCTTAGGTAACTGTAAGTACTAAATGAAAAACAGCTTCAATTTCTTCTGGCATAATTCTTTAACTAGGATGAAAAAACACCGATGTTAATGTATGACACGGGTTTTGACTGTGGCATTGTTCAATGTTTATCTGAACCTCCTTTGCGCAGAGTCCAAACACAAAGCATATATAGAACTTATGTTATAGAAAACCCTTGTTTTACACACAGGGAGAGGGGAATCATTCAGATACACTGAAAGTTAAATAAACAGAAGAATCACATCATTGATCTATTTCCTACGATTGAATATTTGGTTTGCCTTATTCTTTTTAACACTTACTCTTCTAAAATCAGTTATTAATATGTAAAAATTTGGTTTGTGAGAAATGGTGATTGAGTTAATAAAGTAAATGGCATGAGTATTGCACATTGAAATTTTCATAATTATATGTCCCATATCTAATATCCCTGAATGTGAATAATAACAACCCTTATTTTCCTAGCAAAGAAATCAGCATATGAAGGAGATAAATAAAATTTGCCAATGATGTATATTAATATGAGTATTCAAGTGTTATAAATGAAGAAAGGAATAAATAACACTCCATCAATTAGGACTTGTACATGAGAATTTTTTAAATTTTATAAATTATAAAAATATCCAATGTTTGTCCTTTGATCTCTTTTAAATAGTTAATATTATAATATATTTTTATAAGTGAAAAAAACAAATTTCCCAGAACATTATTATCAAATAAGTCTTTTTTCGTCTTGTCCATTCACTTTTTATGAAGGACATTGAGTTAGTTTCTGTTTTTGCAGTGAAATATCACACTTAATACCCTAGAACATAAAAGTATAGTGTAATAATCTTGGCACATTCTTCATTGATTTTATAATCTGTGTAAGGGTTTCACTGTGCTGTATAGCAGAAACTAACACAACATTGTAAATCAATTATACTTCAATAAAAATTAATTTTAAAAAGTAAAAGAAAAAAATTTAATTTAAATACTATCCTAGATAAAATATTAAGGTCTTCTGGTAGGAGAGTGATTTTTACCAATGCCATTCTGTGAAAACATAGTGATTAATTTTTTTAAAATACAAGCTACAAGGCATTGTGACATACTAAGAATTTCTTTTCAAGATACATAATTAATCAACTTATTTTTTTATTCTATGGGCTTTAATAACTGTATAAATATTTAAATCTGCCCACCATGCATGCTATCTTTCCTGTCACAAACAACTACCTTTTCCAATCACTTTGCACATTTATTTTGGTTAAATAATATCTCTTATCCATGATGTGAATAGATAAAAATCTCATTTTAGCATCTTTGGGACATAAGGGGGAAAAAAAGGACTATCTAATTGGTATGTTAGAAAAGGCAGAGGAACCAGAGATCAAGTTGCCAACATCTGCTGGATCATCGAAAAAGCAAGAGAATTCCAGAAAAACATCTACTTCTGCTTTACTGACTATGCCAAAGCCTTTGACTGTGTGGATCACAATAAACTGGAAAATTCTGAAAGAGATGGGAATACCAGACTACCTCACCTCCCTCATGAGAAACCTATGTGCAGGTCAGGAAGAAATAGTTAGAACTGGACATGGAACAATAGACTGGTTCCAAATAGGAAAAGGAGTACATCAAGGCTGTATATTGTCACCCTGCTTCTTTAACTTATATGCAGAGTACATCATGAGAAACGCTGGGCTGGAAGAAGCAGAAGCTGGAATCAAGATTGCTGGAAGAAATCTCAGTAATCTCAGATATGCAGATGACACCCCCCTTATGGCGGGAACTAAAAAGCCTCTTCATGAAAGTGAAAGAGGAGAGTGAAAAAGGTGGCTTAAAGCTCAACATTCAGAAAACTAAGATCATGGCATCTGGTCCCATCACTTCATGGGAAATAGATGGGGAGACAGCGGAAACAGTGTCAGACTTTATTTTTTGGGGCTCCAAAATCACTGCAGATGGTGATTGCAACTATGAAATTAAAAGACACTTACTCCTTGGAAGGAAAGTTATGACCAACCTAGATAGCATATTAAAAAGCAGAGACATTACTTTGTCAACAAAGGCCCATCTAGTCAAGGCTATGGCTTTTCCAGTGGTCATGTATGGATGTGAGAGTTGGACTGTGAAGAAAGCTGAGTGCCAAAGAATTGATGCTTTTGAACTGGTGTTGGAGAAGACTCTTGAGAGTCCCTTGGAGTGCAAGGATATCCAACCAGTCCATCCTGAAGGAGATCAGTCCTGGGTGTTCATTGGAAGGACTGATGCTGAAGCTGAAACTCCAATACTTTGGCCACCTCATGCGAAGGGTTGACTCACTGGAAAAGACCCTGATGCTGGGAGGGATTGGGGGCAGGAGGAGAAGGGGGTGACAGCGGATTAGATGGCTGGATGGCATCACCAACTCGATGGACATGAGTTTGAGTAAACTCCGGGAGCTGGTGATGGACAGGGAGGCATGGCATGCTGCGATTCATGGGGTCGCAAAGAGTCAGACCGAGTGGCTGAACTGAACTGAACTGGTATGCGTGAAGACATTAATAGTTAAGTAATTATGTGTTGTCCTATATTGTCTATATTGTTAGCTACTTGGCAAGAATATCTTATTTCTAATTGTTGATGGGATTTTTAATTTACAGATCCATTAACATTATTCAATTGAAATAAGTAAAAAACATGAAATTATAGTAAAATACAGTATTCTACTCCAGCTAATCCTTATAATGTTGAAAATGAGGTAAATCATGAGTTTACTGATTTCATATTAATATGGCTTCAATCTATATGGGGAGGTAGTTATCATATTAAGATCTTGGAAAATATTTACAGTTTTATTAACTCCAATCAGCTGTTGGCTTGTTACCATAGTATCTGTGGCTGCCATATTACCTGGAAGCATGTGGTTTGCTAAGAATAGGTTTGAATGCCTATACATTTTTAGAAATTTTATATATCTGAGATGGCTCCCCAGCCATAAACTTAATGAGTATGCAGCATATCTTGATATAAATAAGTATTGCTATATTTTTACTTAGTAAGTACTACTAAACCCCACACAAATGAATAAAATCTTAACTCTTTTTCTGGAGGTTCATCAGTAATATGTATTTATTGAGACAATACACTCAATGATATTAAAATATTGATATTTATAAAAATTAAAAACTTCACAAGCATTCTAAAAAATTCACAAGCATTCAAAAATGTATTTTATTTTTGACATACAGCAATAATGAATATATAGTAAACCACAAAGAGAACAAGTGAATATGGAATAACTTACACAGATGTTTTCTTATATTTGCCAATGGAGTCATCTCTGAGCTATGTTCTTGGGGGGGCCTCAGGTAGTATTTGCATGGTACATTCACCAGAAGGAAACAGAAATACTGACCATGAGCCACATCTTCGGGAGTGCTTATGATCAAAAGCTTGAAAGTAATATATTTACATTTGTATCTCCAATACCTTGAGATTTTTTATTGAACATCATTCTTTAATTATTATTTTTTATCATTTGATTATGTCCAATAATCAAAGTTTTCATTGGAAAAATGCTTTCAAATTGGGATGCTAGAGAAGATTCTTAAGTGTCCCTTGGACTGTAAGGAGATCAAACCAGTCAATGCTAAAGGAAATCAACCCTGAATATTCACTGGAAGGACTGATGCTGAAGCTGAAGCTCCAGTACTTTGGTCATCTGATGCAAGGAGCTGACTCATTGGAAAAAATCCTGATGCTGAGAATGATAGGAAAGTTTTCATCAATTTCCCCCCAATTATCCATGTTTAAGACTTCTTATTTCCCCATACTGACCAGCAGAGAAGTAGTCTAATAAATTTGATAGGAAAAATGGTGTTTCATTCTTGATCTAACTTGAATTTGTTTGGTTATTGGTAATTTTGAACATTTTACTACACTTTCAATTTTAGTTTTCTATTAGCTATGAATTTTCTCTTCAAGAGTTTTGCCTAATTTTCTACTAGATGATATTCCTGTATTCAATTATAGTGAATTCTCATATAGTAGAATTTTAATTATGTTACACATGTTCCTAAAGTTTCTCTTGATTTTATGACTGTCTTTAATGTATTTTTTCTTTTGAGGTTCATGATCCTTTTAATTTTATGTAGTTACATTTATATTTTACCTATGAAATTATATATACTTTTATGTTTAGAAAATGTATTTCTAGGTAGAGATCATATGAATATTCAATGTTATTCATCCTATGCTTTTTGATAAATCTTATATACAGCCTTCTTGAAAACTCATTCTTGTCCTCTGTGGGACTGTCACCTTTGAGTTTTAGTCTGGATTCTCTAGCCCTTTTCTAAGATGTTTCAGGTTTTTTCTTTCTCATCCTGCTTCTCAATGTTCTGCTGCTATTCCTTAAGGTTCTGTCTTTCACTTATCCTTCTTATTTGATCAGAACCAGAAGAATGGTGTTATTTACAAGCATACATTTATTTATTACTTATAAAAAGACTTTCTCAGATACACATTTTCTATCCAGATATCTATCCTATGTTTAAAAAGTGTATATTTTATTTCTTGGTGTGCAACTAATTTTGAAGTTCCTAATCAGATTTATCATAGCCATACTCTCCATGCCTTCCCCTTCCTGATCAAATTACTAACACTTCTTTATTTATTTTTAAAAAATTGTCAGTACAAATTCCTTTATAAGCAACATTTTTATTGTCTGCTCAGCCTCAATTCTTGCCCTAGGTTGAAGGTATTTATAATTCCTTAAACACAGTAGGCTATTTCTTCTGGTTACAGTCGTCTTTTCTACCTGGAATTCATTTATTCTCATGACACTCTCCAAGCTCGCTCTAACCTGAGTGAAGTGTCCCTCATTTGTCCTCTTATCAGACCTTCACAATATGTTTTCTTTCTTTCTTAGCATTTAACAAGTGTTAATAAATTCTCTTTTATATATATCTTGAATACCATGTCTCAGAAGAATTTGCCTTCTTGTAAATGGGGCTGCTGATTTGGATGACATACTTTCTATAGTCATTCTGTATATCAAAGTATAAGAATCCTGGACTTATGAATAGAGCAGGTAGGGCAGTCTGAGTCCAGAAGATAGAACTACTTACAGACACTACAGGCAAGCTCTAGGCTTGTTGGAAGGTGGGGAACAGCCTACTGGGTAGCTTGCGATTCTTACCTCAACTATGTATGCTAGTAAGATTACACAGAACTTGTCTGTAAAGTAAAAAAAAAAAAAAAAAAAAGCCTAATTTTTCTTTATTCCTGATATTCAACCATGGTATAGGTACTATTAAAGGCAATGAAAAGTATTTGTTGAGTTAAATGAAATTGAAAATATACAGAGATCTATTAATACAATTACCATACTTTCTCTAGTAAAGCTGCAGATCCAGGATTAAATAAAATAGATAATAGGCTTACTAAGGTCCAAACATTAGTTAGAGATGCTTAGATATCTGTTGGTTGGAATACGTTGTGGCTTTGGCTGTACAGGACAGAAAATTACTTTATAATTATGTTGGACATTTGTGATAGCAGCTAGGGAGTGGGAAAAAAAAATTAGATATCAGAATGGGAATAAAGAGTAAAAGACAGTGGGAATTAGCGTAGGAAGTTATAGTGAGAGAGAAGAATCTGAATTTTTCAGCCAATAAGTATATGAAATCTTGGAAATTTCAAGTGATAATACTTATAGTATATAGTATATATATAGCATATCTATATAAGTATAGATAATACTTAAAATATAACTCTTTAGCCAAAAAAGATAATATTATCAAAACAAAAGAGCATAATAAATGTTCTTTAAACCCAATTTGTTAATATTTATATAGTTATTTATCCATAAAAATTTAGTTATCTGAACTAAGATTCAAACATGTTTCTTTTGCAACAAAATTTGAATTGTAATAAGTATTTGTTTTTTCTTTCCTTCCAGTTCCTGTATTCTCAGTAACTGATTTCATAGATGTTTTGCTGGCAACTCCTTGGAAATGCCAGAATGGATTTTCTGCAGTACATGTTAACCTCTAAATAATAATAATAATAATAAAGCATAGAATAAACATTAAGGAAGCTATATTTGTGATATTGATGTTACTTGCATCACAGAATTTTAAATCCTGTGCAAGATCATAGAATACTTTTACTTTTGAACAGACAAGGGATATTTGCTAGAAAAGTAAGGAAGGTCTGGGATCAAAGACTACCTTTGACCTAGAAAGAGTGATATATAAAGGTATAGACCTTTAGTAAAATTGAAAGAAATAATATGTTGACAGGTGTTGGGTTTGACTAGAGAAAGGATATGGTGAAAATCAAGTTCCATTCTTTAGTCTTCCCAGAGAATGAATAGGCAAAGTCACCAGCTAAGTGAGAAAAGCATGGATGATACTGAAAACAGGAGGAATTCTGGAAATATGAACAGAACTGCTGTACTGATACCTAAAAGGAATCCCTAAACAATGAAAGAAAATTGGTATGAAAAAATAAGGAACCAATCATAGATTGATAGCAGAGATTACAGTGGCTCTTTAATCAGTGGAGTCTTTTATGATTTTGTCCAACAGTGATTTCAAATCCAGAAACAAATTTGGGGGAATTAGATTAATGAATTACTACTACATGTCAAGAAGAGTTATGGGACAATTATAGAGTTATTCTTTTCCATTGGGATTTGCATTAGTGGAAGTCTATGTAATGCAGAATATGTATCATTTCCTAGGTTTTTATTTCTTGAGATAGTCTTGTATCACTGTAAACTTCCCTCTTAGAAGAACTACTTTTGCTGAGTTCCATAGATTTTGGAAACTGTGTTTTTATTTTCTTTGTCTCTAGTTATCTTCTGATTTCTTTGATTTCTACATCGACCCACTTGTTTTGTTGTTGTTGTTGTTTTACTAGTATGCTATTTAGTATCTATGTGTTTGTGTGTGTGTTTTTTTTTTTTTCATTTTTCTTCTTGTAATTCATATCTAGTTTCATATCACAATGGTCAAAAAAGAGTTTGATATAATTTCTATCCTCTTAAATGTGTTGACACTTGTCTTGTGGCATAGCGTGAGATCTATCCTGGAAAATGCCCTTGAAAAAGAGTGTTTATTCTGCTGTTTTGGCTGGAATGCCCTTTATATATATATCTGTTGAATCCAACAGGTTTAATGTATCTTTTCAGACCACTGTTTCCTTATTGATTTTCTGTCTGGGTGATCTGTTCATTTATGTAAGTAGGGTGTTAATATTCCCTACTATTATTGTATTACTGTCAATTTCTCCCTTTATGTCTGTTAATATTTTCCTTATCTACTTATGTGCTTCTATATTAGGTGCATACATGTTAACAAATATCTACTATTTGTTACATTTATCATTATGCAATGCATTTCTTTGCCTTTGCTTTAGATTTTGTTTCAAAGTCTATTTTGTCTGATATGAGTATCACTACTTTAGCTTTCTTGTCATTTCTATTTGCATGAAATACTTTTATCCATTCCTTTAAAGTCTGTGTGTGTCTGTAGCTCTGAAGTGAGTTTCTTGTAAGCAGCATTTAGATGAATTTTGTTTGTTTGTTTGTTTGTATCTTCTTTTTCAATTGCCACACTATATCTTTTTAGTGGAGGATTTAGTTTGTTGACATTTAAAGTGATTGTTGATAGGTATGCACTTATTACCATTTTATTGTTTTCTAATTGTTTTTGTAGTTCATTTCTGCTTCTTTTCAGTTTCTTCCCTTGTGGTTTGATAGTCTTCTTCAGCAGTATAATTTCACTTATTTCTCTCTAGTTTTTGTGTATCTATTATAGGTTTTCAATTTGTAGTTACCATGGGGTTCATATGTTAACTTATAACTACCTATTTTATGCTGATAATTATTTAAGTGCAAACACATTCTAACATATTTATATTTTTTCACTCCCTCATGTTCTATGTTTTTGATGTTATATTTTCATCTTAATGTTTATCCCTTCATTGTTTATTGTAGTTATAGCTTATAATTTTTGTCTTTTAATCTATGCACTACCTTATTTAAGTGATTGACCCACAACCTTTACTACATGTTTGTTTTCACTAGTAATATTTTTTACTTTTCTATATATTCCTGCTTCTTATTGTAGCCTTTTCTTCCTACTAAGAGAGGGCCTTTTAACATTTATTTATGATTGGTTTAGTATTGATTGATTCTTGATTTTTGCTTGCCAGAGAAGTTATCTCTCCTTTCATTACAAATGAAAATCTTGCTGGGTTGTATGTTTTTCCCTTTCAGCACTTTACATCTATCATACCATACCATTCTTGCCCGCAAAGTTTTTGCAGAAAAAGCAGTTGATAGCCCTATGGGAGTTCCTCTGTACGTGATTCTTTGTTTTTCTCTTGCTGTCCTTAGAATCCCCTCTTCATTTTTAACTTTTGCTCGGGTGCAATGGGGTGGTCACAGGAAACTGGCTAGAGTCCAAGACAGTTTCAATCTACTTTCTCCACCTTGTTCCCAGGAATAAGCAAGTATGTGCATGCTCTTCATGGTCAGTATCTAAATTTATTACAGACCTTCCCCCACCACCCCACCCACAAAACACACGCACACACAGTATGTCCCAGTATGTCCCATTGGTTTTCAAAGCAGCGAAGGGGACTTGTCTTCCCAATGTCAAGACTCCAGAGCTGGGGTGCCCAGCATGTGGTTTTAATCCATCAGTCCCCAGGAATGATTTTCAAGTCTGTAATCTTTCTCTTCTTCTGTGTCCCCTCCTAGGAACACCAGTCCCAACACGATTGCTTCTCTTCCCTTCCTACTCAACTCCATCTGGATTTTTTTTCTTTTTTTTACAGCTTTGGTTGCATAAGAGTCTTTTTGCAAGTCACCAGTGTGTTTTCAGCGAGAACTGTTTCACATGTAGTTTTATTTTTGATGTGTTCATTGGAGGAGGTGAACTCAGCCTCCTACTCTGCCATCCAGATCTCCTTCCTCCTTTCTTTTCATAGGTTTTTAGCGATTCAAATGTAGTTAATGCTTGTTAATTCTCAACTGTATTCTTACCCAGTTTAGGCACTGTGGGACCAGAAAAATATATTATATTGGTAAATATTATAAATTGGATTCTTAAATATGATTTAAGCAATATAGGTAGTATAAGTGAACTCAGAATCACGTTAGAAAAGATTAAAAATTGGCCTTAATTGATACACAGAGCTGCTAGTGGGTAAATGCGTGGATACTTGGAGTTTTGTAGGATGTAGTTAGAGATGGAATTTATAAAATTGGAGCCTACCAATATTTGAAATCATTAACTTTTTTTTCAGTTGTGCTTCTTGGTAGAAAAAAGAATCACAATCACATAAGTCATTACCAAAATGGGCCTACTGTCAATAGAAGGAAATTAATCATGCATAAAATTGATCCAGACAAGCACAGGGAATGTGTGTATCCTTCTGAATTAGATCTGTTGGAGAAGTAACTTTCCTATAGGCATGAATGAGAACTGGTAGGATAACTATAGGAAATGTCTACATGCCTCCTCATTGTGGTCTTATTCACCATAGAAAATGAACAACAAAGAAAAATGTTACTCACTGATCTCTGTGTGATGCAAGCAGGAAATAAAAATCACCTTTATTTAGCATCAGAATGTATGCTTGTTTCCAGAGTCATCTGACTATTCATATAGTAACTGTATATTTAACCACATTCTAGCTATCTAATTTACAACTTTTTTTGCACAACTTTACGCCATAGGAGCAAAAGCTTGTTTTGCTTTGTTTTGTTTTTTAATTTACAGTCTATACAATGGGAATGCAGTCTTCAGAGCATATTTTAAGGACTACTGTTAATTGATTTTGGGAGTTACTATCTTTTGAAATGTTTACATGTGTTTAAGTACTCCTATATATCCAGCTGTTTGTGTGAGGACATTTGTGCAAGTGTGTCTGTGTCTGAATGCTCAGTCATGTCCAACTCTTTGAAACCCCATGGACTGTAGCCTACCAGGCTCCTCTGTCCATGGACTTTCTTAGGCAAGAATACTGGAGTGGGTTACCATTTCCTACTCTCAGGGATCTGCATTGGCATGTGGATAATTTATCACTGCACCACCTAGGAAGTCCATTTGTCCATATCTTAATTAAATGGATAATTATCTCTTAGGAAATAGATTAAAATATATTAAGCAATTATTGTAAACCATATAAGATATTTGCATAATACAGCAGACAATAGAATCTTTGAGCACTGAAATTATGCCTGACAATTGAAATTTTTTTTTTCTTCAAATTATGTAATCTGAGGGGAAACATTTAAAATACTATGGTTCCATCCCATTAAATGAAATCAATTAAAAATGAAAACTAAAATATCTTTGTAAACTAATAAAGCATAGTAGTTCTTGGTCTTTTTCTTTTGTTCTTCCTTCCTTCCTTCCTTTCATTTGAATCAAGAGCACTTACTTCCTTATTTAATGTGACTGAAATAAGTCTATCTCAGAGCATAATTTAAGGATGAAAAAAGGCTTTGATTTTTTTCATTTTCCTTTCTTTGTTTCTTTTTCAGATTTCAGCAATAGTGAGCACCGTACAGATACTTAGAAATGTTAATAATGATGATTTTATTTTTAAGGTGAATAAATCTTGCCATGTTACTGAAAATATTTTGAAGATGACCATAGTGGCCTTTTTATACTCATTATGTTTGAAGAAAGCACTTTGGTGGGCAGTCTCTTTTAATGTTCAGTGCATTTCTTCTTGCCAGGACCATTATTATGATCATTTCACACTGCAATAGAAGCAAGATTACAATAAATATAAATTGTTTATAATGTTTCTTTCTTATAATTTGCATTCATACTTACATAAACAGATTTATAAAGGCACGTGTGATTCATATTGCTTTACAGAGATATTAAGCCTTAAAAAGTATGATTTCAAATGTAAACTAACTTTAAAGTAAAAAAACCCTCTAAAAAGTTAATTGTGTTTTTTTAGAACATTTCTGTTAGGTAGTTAGAATAGGAAAAAGGAGTCCAAAATGGTGATGGCTAAAAGACAAAGAAAGGGAAAAGCCCATGAAAATAGAATAAAAGAAAATCCACAGGTGAAACAACACACTCCCTTCTTGGCCAGCCTAATTTGCATAGGGCAGGTTCAAGGCAGGGAGGAGACAAATGTTTAAAAGGAGGAAGCCAAGACGACTGAGGCTTCCCTTTTGGGTCACCCTCCCTCATGCCTCAGGGGTGTACTATCCTTTGCTTGCCGAATAAAACTCCAAGCTGTAACTGAGCTGTTACACTGATCCACCATTTCAAATCTTTTCTGCAGTGAGACAGAACTGAGGAAATTGCACACTCCCCTGTTTCTATGTATTCAGGAAAGTTAAATCTGATATATAACCAATTTTAAATTTAAATTTGAAACAATGAAAAAAAAAATCCTAGCTAAAGTTTTGTTTCTTGTATTTACCTGCAATTTTCTTTATATCCTAATCTTTTCAAAAATAATTAAATTAATGTCATTTAACTTGGCATTCAATCTGCAATACTTTAAACATTCTGTCATACAGTGCCAACTTCCAAAGTACTTCAAATCCACTGTATCTTTTTTTGTAATCTTCCAAACATTATAATTTCAAACAAAAATGTGAAATTTTCATTTAGATTACTAATGCATTCATTCTTTCATTAAAAAAAAAAATTGTGTGCAGTTGCTTAGCTATGAGCTTTTGGACATTTGCATATGAAACTATTAATATGATAAGCACATAATTTGAAATTAAACAAGGGCTATAATTTAATACCATGTAATAGTTTATGGCATTAAACAAGTCATTTTATCACACTGAGTCTCAAATATATTCTTGAAAACTGGAATAGCATTAATTGTCCTTCATCAATCTCATTTGTTCTGAAAGTCAAATGAGGTAATACAAATAAAATCAACTTGCAGTTGATGAAGTTTTATAAATATTGATATTATAATTTTCAGGAAGTTCATAATATATTAAGGGAAGTTAGACAAGAATATTAATTATCACCATAAAAGTTAACTGATGAGCTATTGATTTTGTGATACTGTGACTTATAATAAAACATATACATTTGATTGTCATCCCTATTTCTAGCACAGAGGTTCTAGAACCTTTGGAATTTTCTAAGTGATGAGATTGATGAAGCTGTTTCTTTTTATGTTAACAAAGTGATTCTGGATTCCCTGTAGCTCAGAAGGTAAAGAATCTTCTTGCAATGCAGGAGACCTGAATTCAATCCCTGGATCAGGAAGATCCCCTGGAGAAGGGAATGGCAACCCACTCCAGTATTCTTGCTTGGAGAATCCCAAGGACAGTGGATTCTCAGAGGAGACTGGTGGGCTACAGTCCCTGAAGTCATGAAGAGTTGGACAAGACTGAGCGACTAACACTTTTAAACTTAAGTGGGCAGAAGGGACAAGAATAGTTCACTGGGTATTTCATTTCTGCCCTGAGCCAATCAGTGATACCATAAAATTAAACCTAAGGTTATAAACTTTAATAATGAAACCAAGTAAAGATAGATGGTGCTAAAACAATGTGTAGTAGAGACGTCATAACAGGAGAGCTGCCTTGAAGATGTTGTGAATGAGCTAACAAATTAGTGAAATAAAATTAAATGGGTAAAAGTGGAGAAGAAAGCCTTGCTAGAAGAGCTGTAATTGCCAAAAATTACAGTGATTGTGCAAAAGGAGGGCATATTAGAGGAACTGAAAGCAGACTGGTGACAAAGTTGTCCCAAGAGCACTGTGTGAAGTGAGGCTGTTGCGAAACACGAAGCAAAACCATACAGCACTTTGCAGGCCATGATAAGAATGTGGGGTTTCATCCTTAGAACAACAGAGTTTAAAGTGGTAGTGATGGTTGGCTGTGTGTGGGGAAGGTGGTTTGTGTGTGTGAGTGTGTGTGTGAGTGTGTTTTGGGAATATTCAGGTTACATACTAAAAATATTAATCTGATTTTTGTATATAAGATTATAGGAAGTCACAGGAAATATATAGAGAAAATGGCTAGAATAAATTCCTAATATTCCAAGTAATATTGATGAGTGTTTGGTCTAAAAATACCGCTGATGATGGTGATGGAGAACTTTGTTGATATGCATGAAATAAATTACAGAATTTCAGAATTCAGTTTTCATGTGAGCTTCTCTTTGGTTATAAACACTACCATTACTTGGAAGAGAAACATATTGCAAATATTTTTGCAGTTTGTTATTTTTCTTTTGACTTAGGAAAACCTTGTTTATGAAATAGAGGAAATGGAAAGAAACTCAAAAGGAAAAATCAGACATGAGAGAAAAAACAAACAAAAATTCACTGCCACAGAAGCAAAAGGAAGAGAAAACTCCATACATAATTATTGTTAAAAGCTCTAGGAAGGTAAGTGCTGAAGAATATCCCATGACTTTGTAACAAAGGAAAGGACCTTCAGTGTACTGGTGGTATATGTTGAAATTATACTGAGGAGGATTTCTAATGTGTCTGAGAAGATCCAGTGGAAGACTAAGAAAAAGAAAGATTAAACGTTGGCAATATTTCTCTTTGATATTTCTCTTTATTTTGTCTATGAAATGGAAGATCTGTGGACATTTTCAAGAGATTGTTCATGTTTAAAAAAAAGCAGAAGTAGATAATGGAGTCAAAAGTTGACTAGGGAAACAAAGGATGAGTTAGTTCTCAGGTCTCTCATCATCTCTTGAAAATAGCATCACTTCTGGTGATAGGGTAGTTTTGAACTCTCTGGAGAGCCTCAGCTCCCACCAGGTACAAAGACAGGTTTATTTAAAAAAAAAAAAAGAAGACCACTTTGGACTATTGTTAAAAAAAAAAAAAGTAACTTTTTGGTACTTTTACCCAAAATTGACACTGAAACACAAAATTTTAGCAACCTATTTTTTCTTTGGGTTGAGATTGGAGAAGACAAATATTTCAGGCAATGGTATCAAAGACCTGGCATACATTTAAACTGATAATAATTAACTAGATACTTACAGATACTTACATGTAAGGAAGAAGCTATTTCAAAGAAAATATGAGATATATTTACCTCTTCAGGTGATTTATGCTTTAGACAGAAGAAAGGACCGTAAATACGAGAAGGTAACCAACAATGTATACTAGTATATGAGTGCTAACAAAAAGACAATGACCGTAAAACAGAATTAAAAAATTTTAATATTTTAGTAGTCTCATTAGACAAATTCACTTAAATGAAAATCATTCTTGAGTTCTTTTTTTTTCCTTTCCCCCCCACTTTTCCTGTTTCTTCCATAGCAAATAATGTCAATTGTATTTGCATTTTTAACATGCAAAAGGTCTACTTGCTTTCCTTTAAGTGCACTTCTAAAGTAAGTGGGATGTCAATAAATTGAATGAATGTCGTTACCACAAAAAAACAGCACAAAGGTAAGAAGTAGTCTCTTTCTCAGAGTAACAAATGATATCACACTGCCTGATGCAAAATTTTAAGAGACATATTTAAAATTTGTTGGCTTAGATTAAGGAAGGCTTATAAATACTTAATTTAGGACAATATTGTGACATGATATTAATTTCCCCAGTGATATTGAAATATCCCTTATATGCTTGTCACAGTTTTCTTTCTGTGGCTCTAATAAGGAAAAGGTGTTAAGAATTGGTCTTTCCCATTCATTATCATATTAATGATCACTGATTGTGCCCCAGTTACTATACTGGAGGCTGATAGGTAAAAATACATGCATCTTCTGCTGACAGAGCTAATAGAGCAACATGAATAAGGAGATCTCTAAACTTGAATTTCAATTATCTCCTTCTATGATAAATGATCATATATTTCTCTCAGATCAAGAGGAGAGACATTTTACTTTAATTTTCTCACTAAGTTGTTGGAGTCATAATTATTATAACCAGAAGTTAATGCTTCTGAAGGAAGATGTTGTTTCACTACATTTCAAAGATTTGTAATTCTATTTGTGGATATTGCATAGACTATTAACTCAAATATCACTTAATCCATGGACAAGTGAGCCTTGCTGATATCTTCAAAAATAAATAGTTATTTCTGAATAATGTACACGGAGAACATGTATTATTTAGATCTAAGTAAGTTGTGGAGTCTGTGAAAACTGGTTGAACACCTGTTATCATCATTATATGCCAGTGGCCTGAGGGTAATAATAGATCAAGGGACAAACACCATCAAAAAGGCAGGGATTTGTGAGTTACCAGGAGTTTCTACTCAGGAGCTAAGTTGCTGAAATTGGCACCTGTTCATGTTTTTCTGACTTGCTCAATTAATCCTAGGAGGTCTCACAACTCCATCTCTCTTCCTATTTTTACAAGGCTTCCTGGCTTGTATATTGACAATACATCAGTCATTGACAGATGTCTTCAGGTATATTAGAAGCTGATACCACTTGACCGATGCTGCAGCCTGGTGAATGATTCCACCTAAAAATTCCTGCAAAGTGTATCTGTCTTGTTGTCATCCCTCAAATGTTTCCCCTTTATTAAATTCTTATTGTTGTACGAAAGTCACAATGTGGAACTGCCTCTTGTCTACAGAAAGCATAGTGATGTGGCTTTGATTTGCCTTGCTCTCTATAATAACCTTTCTTTTCTAGGGATTCTGACATTTGATTGAGTGGAGTTGGGTCAAGAGATACTCTGAGAAGCTATCAAATCAAAATGTACACAGTGATCCTTCACCTCTCCACATCAAAGACTGAGGTGTTCTTGGTCAGGGAGCTGGTTATGGAACCAATAATGCTACTTCAATTTTCCTTTTTTTCTAACTCCAGTGTGTATTGGACAGTCGTAGGAAATGGCAAACTGGAGTCCACTGGCCAAATCCTTTTACTGTTGCTGCCCAGTGCAGGGAAATGATCTATGACCTAATCTGACAGTTTTATTTTTCCAGAAGACTCTATATTCAGTAAATAATATAGGCATTTTCTGATGGAAACAAGTGGGGTGGGCTTACCTGATGCACCTAATAAACACAAATATGAATTGAATTATTTTTTTCTATTCATCTTCTTAGCATTAGTCAAAGAGAAAATTTTAAAACTTTGGATTTGGCTTCATAAAATAGAAAAGGATTAGCCGGAGGCATTAAGCACACATTGCATAAAAAAAAAAAACCATATAATCTCTAATAACCTGTATGGGAAAGAATCTGAAAAATAATAGGTATATGTGTGTATGTATGCAGGCTCAGTCACTGTATCTGTCTGACCCTTTGCAACCCATGGACTGTAGCCTACTGGGCTCCTCTGTCCATGGGATTTTGCAGGCAGGAATACTGGAGTGGGCTGTCATTTCCTTTTCCAGAGGATCTTTCCTACCCAGGGATCAACCCTAAGCCTCCTGTATTGGCAGGCAAATTCCTCATCACTGAATCACCTGGGAAGCCCAGATATAAGTTTAGGTATAGCTAAATCACATTGCTATATATCTGAAAGTAATACAACATTGTAAATCAAATAATTTTGAAGGTAAAATAATTTTTAAAATAGCATCAAAGCTAAAAAAAAAGGAAGAATAAAAAAAAAAAAAAACAGATATTCAGGTTCAAAATAGTGAATCTTGGCAGAATTTAGAAGTGACATAGGATTAAATGTGGGCTTCCCTGATGACTCAATAGTAAATAATCTGCCTGTCAATGCGGGAGATGCAGGTTCAGCCCCTGGGTTGGGAAGATCCCCTGGAGAAGGAAATGGCATCCCACCCTGTGTTTTTGCCTGGGAGATCCCATGGCCAGAGGAGCCTGGCAGGCTACAGCCATGGGGTCAGAAGAGTCTGACAGGACTTAGCAACTAAACAACAAGATTCAAAGTATTAGGTGTAATATTAACTAGCACCCCCTGCCCAACTGCAGTATTGATTATGCCATTATTGAGGAATTTGTCATTTCCAACCTAATCTTGTTCAAGAATTCTACAATTTTTTTAAAAATTTTTTGATGAGGTTGACATTTCTTGATGTTACAATGAAGCATAATGAGGAGTATAATCATCAGTTAGCAATGATTGTAAAATGCAATGCTTCTTTCTTAACTGCAGAATTATTAATTGTATTTTTGTTTATCATTTTTTTCAAGGTCCATTCAAAATTATGGTTTCCGAAAATCAATGCAACATGGGAACCGCAAAGCAACCAGCACTTGAGAGAATTGTGTAATGTCATTGTAATACATAAACAAACTCAGCTTTACACAGCTGTTATGGGAGGAGTTTTTATAAAACTCCAGGTACTTAAGAGGTTAAAGAACATTCTGTAAGTGAATGATCCCTATAGTTTCTCTGTCATTACTCAAAAATTCCTTCTCCTTTGGTCTTTCCTATCTTACACTATAAAAATACCCACTGTAAGTGAGCAGCTTGTCCCTAAGGCATTTGAACTTAGCATAGTCAGATGAGTGAGTACATTTTCTGCTCAGGCAGTTAGAGGTTAGTAAAAATAAAGATGTGATGAAACTGTGCTGGAATTCCAACCTTTTGAATTTTCATCTAAGCACTGCTTCAGTTTTATAAGGAAGATATTTGGAGGGAATTTTTAGTTTATTTCTGTAGGGATTCAGCCACAATCTCCTGTACATTGTCACTAATGATGACAAGTTACAATGGACCAGTAGGGTCATAAGTCTCCATTTGCAGTCCTGATTTAGAATCAAAGTGCTCTTTTGGTTCTGTACTCTAGACTATCCAGGCTAACCAGTTACTTATATAAGAAAAAAAACTACATTTTTTTCATTAGCCACCAGTTGAAATTTAACACTTCCTTCAGTTGTAAATATAGGCAAAAAAGCCTCAGCAGCATCAGCTAATCTGTTGATATATACCAATAGATTTTTTTTTTCTTGTTACCAAGGTGTTGAAGATATCCTGAAATATCACTTATCATAATTCAGAGGTTAACACTGGTGATGGATCAATCTCTGTATCTTATATGTTATTTAAAATAGTGAATATATTACCATGTAACAATATAAAAACATTTGGTATATTTTAATATTGTTAGCTTCCATTTTAATCCTATGAATTTTATTTTATGGATTTAAATGGAATAGTCCAAGAGGTTCATAGGTTTCACCAAACTGTCAAAAGGGGTTCATGACACAAAGAAGTTTAAATCTCTTTTTCTATGCCTGTATCTTTATCTTGGTCCTCATGGTCTTGGTATTAAGAAGGATCAAAGACAAAAATAAATCTAAGAAAAGATTAGAAAATGAAATGGAGTATTCATCCCATGACTTTAAGTGTTCATTTTAGTAACCCAAACTTAAGAATTCATGAAAAAAATTGCACAATGCCAAAATCAGAGCCATCACAACTATATTTTGAAATATGTCACATGAGAAAATAATCCCAAAAACAGTAATCAAGAAAAATCTGTAGACACAAATTGAAAGTGAAAGTCGCTCAGTTGTGTCCAACTCTTTGCAACCCCATGGACTGTATAGTCCATAGAATTCTACAGGCCAGAATACTGGAGTGGGTAGCCTTTCCGTTCTCCAGGGCATCTTCCCAAATCAGGGATCGAACCCAGCAGTCCTGCATTGCAGGTGGATTCTTTACCAGCTGAGTCACAAGGGAAGCCCCAAATTGAAATAGGGTTTCATAAAAGATTGTGCTAAGTTGCTTCAGTTGTGTCTGATTATGTGTGACTTTAAGGACTATAGCTTGCCAGGCTCCTCTGACCATGAAATTCTCTAGGCAAGAATACTGGAGTGGTTTACCATGCACTTCTCCGGGGGATCTTCCTGACCCAGGTATCGAACTTGTGTCTCACGTCTCCTGCTTTGGCAGGTGACCTCTTTACTACTAGCGTAACTTGAGAAGCATAATAAGAGGCAATAGACTAAGAATTTGAACTGTAAATAGATTGCAGCTCTATCCCACATAACATGAAAACACTATTCCCTAATACCATGAATTTGGCTCTGTGACAGTAAGCATTGAACTGGTCAAAGTGAATCAGGCAAGGAAGACTTTATTCAGGCTATTGTAATGGGGGAGAGAGACAGAAAACTCCATTGAAACAAAAGTTGGGAAAGTTTTTCAGAGCTGAGTGGGAAGCGTAGGTGACATATTTGTTAATCAGTTCAGTTCAGTTCAGTCACTCAGTCGTGTCCGACTCTTTGCAACCCCATGGACTGCAGAATGCCAGGCTTCCCTGTCCATTGCCAACTCTCAGAGTTCACTCAAACTCATCTCCATTGAGTCAGTGATGCCATCCAACCATCTCATCCTCTGTCATTGCCTTCCCCTCCAGCCTTCAATATTTCCCAGCATCAGGGTCTTTTCAAATGAGTGGTCAAAGTATTGGAGTTTCAGCTTCAGCATCAGTCCTTCCAATGCACACCCAGGACTGATTTCCTTTAGGATGAACTGGTTGGATCTTCTTGCTCTCAAGAGTCTTCTCCAACACCACAGTTCAAAAGCATCAGTTCTTCAGCGCTCAGCTTTCTTTAGAGTCCAACTCTCACATCCATACATGACTACTGGAAAAATCATAGCTTTGACTAGATGGACCTTTTTTGGCAAAGTGATTCTTATTAAAAGGAAAAGTAAGCTTCTTATTCTCATGACAGGAGATTTACAACCTGAAGTAAGGCTCCCAACTGAATATACTCCTACCCTCCCACAGAAACTCAGTGATGATATACTATTTCTCCTGATTAATATATCTCAAAGGTATGGATCCCTAGTCCTTGAGAAAAACATCCCTGGGTTCTAAAATTTGCCAGAAGCCTTTAAAAAGATTTGTACCTCAAAGAGAAAGATAAATAATTTATGTTTATAAATTCTATAAGGTAAATTTTCTAGGAAAGGGGAAATCAGGGCCTAGAGTCATAAAGACTTTTGCTTAAAATTCAGTCAAGCTGAAGGAAAAATTAAGGCCATTTTCCCATCTTGATCACTTGTGACAGTGTTACTTCTTCAAGGCAGAGTGAGGGAGAGAAAAATCCAGATTTATATTCCTACAAAATGGAGTCTTTTTGCATATAGGGGTGTGTGTGTGTGTGTGTGTGTGTGTGTGTGAATGAGCGTTACTTTGGGATAATGCACACTACTTCCAAGCCTATATAAAGAAGTGAAAGTAAAAGTAAAAGTGTTAGTCACTCAGTGGTTTCTGACTCTTTGTGACCTGTTGGGTCACAAAGGCCTGTTGGGCTACAGGCTCCTCTGCCCATTGGATTCACTAGGAAAGAATTTTGGAGTGAGTTGCCATTCTCTTCTTCAGGGGATCTTCCAACCCAGGGGTTGAACTCAAGTCTCCTGCATTGCAGGCAGATTCTTTACTGTCTGAGCTACCAGAGAAGCCCCAAATCAGGGAGTTAATAAATTATCTGCAAACCAAAACAAGCAGTATTGAAATTGTTAGAGTTCATGAGATCCAGAAACACTCAAGAAAATATTGCTTTATTCGTACTAGATTTAATTAAGTAAATTACTAAATGAAATGATGTGGCTTTGTCAACAGGTATAGGTTTTCCCAACAATGTTTTTAAAAAGTTTCTCTTTAAAGTTTCTTTTAAAAAGTTACTTTTCTTTTTCAGTCTGTTTCCAAGAGAAATAGTTTGCCAGCCAATCTTAGTGTAAGCTTTGTGTACACACAAAGAAGAAAGTAAATCCAATGTCATTCTTGATTAAATAATCACCTTTTCAGTGTAAAGGCAAGGAGTGCTGGTTTTTTTTCTCTCTGAAACAGGCACTGTAACCTAATTCTCATTCCTAATCACACAATCAAAGTTAGTCTTTGACCAACCTGACACTTTCTTTAAATTGTTCTATTTTCCCCCCAGACTAGTTTTTTGACTTCTTTGATTATTCACATTCATGATTCAATCAGCTATTTTTGCACTTGGCTATTTCTAATTCTTCACATTCTATCCTATATTTTTCACAAAACAGTATGCTCGGATCAAGCTATCAGAACCAAGTAATATATTAACAACTAACAAACTCTTATTATTTTTCTTCTAAGCATCAATAATTAGTGACAACTTTGTGAGTTATGGAATATATAAAATAGTTTTTAAACAAGTTCAAATTTAACAGTTTGCCAATTTAAGCTGTAATCTTACTAAGCTTTTGTTTCCAGCTATTATTGTTGGTATTACAATTATTTTAATCCAGGAAAAGTAATGCATTTGTTATGCCTGATGAGGAGGAAATTTAACCTTGAACTTCTCCAAACATAAGCTTTTATTTTCATTTAGAAACTAAAACTAAAATCATGTTCTTCTCAAGATTCTACTTCCACATCATAACAAAATATAGAAGACTGCGTGTAGTTTAAATTCTGCACCGTGATAATTAGTCTGTTTTTTCAATTTGAGAACTGCTCATTCTATTACTTAAGACAGATGTCATTTGGAGGAGGGGGAAAACATGATGGTTTTGTTTTCTCAATGAAAATGAAGTTGCTGGTTTTTGGCCAAAAGGGGGCAGGCATTTCTCTGAAAAGGGAAAGACCACCTTTGATTCAGGAGTATAAATGGTTAAAATAGGAGGCAACATTACTTACTCTAGGACTCTACCTGTGCAGAGAAAACTCCCGGGTACTTCTAATAAGAAAGACATCCCAGAGATGGCTGACAGGAATGGAGCGAGCCTTTGTTAGTCCTGGACTTTTCTGTCACTCACCTGTAGATAATATCAAGCACTGTGACAGGGACAAGGTGCATATGATTGCTGTTCAAACAAGGGGGACTTGCAAACACCTAATTGCATTTCTTTCAGAGATAGAAAGATTTTTAAAAAGTAACAATTTGTCAAGTTAAAATGATCTGCTAATTGTTGTAGGGTTTCTCAGTTTTTCAGTAATGAATCCTAGTCTTACATATAAGTCTCAGGTTTTTTTCCTGATGCTCAACCTTCTCAACAATGTTCATTGCAGCTTCTTTATGGTAGGCTTGTGTGTGCCTGAGTAAAAATGCATTGTTTTAGTTTCTAGAAATTTATTTATGGGAAATCTTCATCTCCGAGTCAAATGTTATTAGAACATTAAAACAAAAAACTAATAAAATATTTAAAATATTGCTTTATTGTTGTTTCCTGATTATCAGTATATGTGTATTTCTCTACAATCACAATTAATCACCTATACTTGTCAATGTAATTTATGACAATGTTGGAATTCTATACTGTCAGTCAAGATGTACAGTCAACAAGCAATATTTTCAAGTCAGACTGAATAAATCTGGCTTTTTTTTTTTTTTGCCTGGAGACACAGCAGCATACATTCTTCTTCATCGTCTATTTCCAAAACTTTTCTGGAAATTAAAGCTCCCTACTTTGTATATATGCCTTTTCCCCCTCCCTCTGCTTATTGATATAATTAATTTTACATTTGTGTTATAAATATGAAAATACAGATAGAGAATAATCACAGTGTCTTTGTTATCTGATGAGAGCAGATGGAGATAGGAATTTTCTTGTGTTTGAAGACCCATTTGTCACAGGGAAAATCATAACTTCTGGGTGTGAAAACTTATGTAAAGACATCTTGTATGAATTTAAGATTTGTAAAGGCAGATGACTCATTTTGTTACACTCATATATGTCTGGATAAAGCATTATTAGAACTTAGGATAGTAAAAATTGTAAAGCTACTGCAAATGAACAAGGATTTGGATCTTTGGGATTTTTTAAAAGTATTTTATAGTTTGAAAAATCACTGAAAAGAGACAAATCCAAATGCTTTAAAAAGTGAGAAATTTTCACAGATACTCATTCACTTATGGTGACAAAAATAAATATACGCAAAGTCTAATTTTTTCCTCTGCATAGAATACAGTGTTAGTTATCATTTATGAATCGATATATCAATCTATTACTTTCATGTAACTGTCAAGAAAATAACTGTTAAATTAAATTGAATGCTAGATGCTTAAACTCATTATTTTTGCAGTCCCAGAAAATAATATCTCCTTTTTGTAGCTCTAGTGTATGTATGAGAATGTGTCAACCGTGTTGCAAGATGCTTCATATATAAATGTATCTATTAGGAAGTACTATTCAAGAATCCACTGGCATTACTCTGGCCAAAACACTGAAGTGAATTATTTTGAAGATACCAAAAATAATTACTAGGCTTAAAAAATGTATGTGAAAATTTGGAAAATATAAAGTAATTTTGGAAATATATTGTCAAGTCTCAAACCTAAAGATAGAAGCAATTTTTGTGAAGTTATTTTAATATTTTAAAGAGGTACAAATATTATGAAACTTACTTCAGAGTGTCTGAGAAAGCTATTTACTAAATGACTTTCTTTTCAATATTTGATGATAAAATATACCCTGGTCTTCTCTCAGAGAGTTAAAAATCTTTTGAGAAGTTACCAGTCCTTTGCTTAATATTCCAGAGTGATTTTTATTGCTTCTGAAATTCTAAAGAGGACATACTAACTTAGAACTGTAATGTGCTTTTATTGTCATTTTAAATGAACCTTACTTTCTATGATCTTTTATCGGTGCTGGGTAGAAAAATATTGGAGGATGTTAAACACTTTTGTAAACAACAAACATTTGACTTAAATATTTAAAAAGAAAATATTTATCCCACAACCTCTAATGCTGTTTTAAGTGTATAATATCTATTAAAATTACATATATAAGACATTTAATTTTCTTTATTATTTTAGTATATTTGAAGAGATCTATAAAGGCAGCATATAACAAGCTTATACGAAACTGTAGGATTTTAAAATTGTACATTTTCCATTTTTTTCAAAGTTAATCTGTAAGAGATAAGCTTATGTGAATGCTCTGCTCTTTATGAGTTTGGTACTATTTTAATGTTACTCTATAGATGAAAGAATTGAAATTCAGAGACGTTAGATAACATGCCCCAAGAGTGAGTTTCCTGATGCTATTTCTAGTTGCTTTCATGAATTAATCAGAATTCTATTTATTTTCAAGCATGTTTCCATTGCTTATTTTCTTAATACCTCTGTTCAATAAAGGTAGAGAGATTATGGTGGAAAATTTTGTCATTTTCCAAGGCCACGACTTCAGTTGAGTCATTTACCTCTCTGTGAGTTTCTTTTCTCGGTTCTAAAATGTATATTTTAATATCTATCAATATTTTATCATTAAAAATCAACATACCTCAAAGTGTTTTATAATTTACAGTGTAAAACATTGATTATAATTTAACCATTTATTCAGTCACATATGCAAGTTTTATCCAAGCATGTACTGTGTTTTCAACACTGGGTACTGCCTTCAAAGTGTTTCAGAACCTTTGAAACAACATTGTCCAATGTCATTTTATATTGTTAAGATGCTTCTAGCCTAGAAGTTATGTTTATTAGCTTGCTATTGCTGCGTGACAAATTACCATAACATTACTTTGCCAACAAAGGTTTATCTAGTCAAAGCTATCGTTTTTCCAGTAGTCATGTATAGATATGAGAGTTGGACTCTAAAGAAAGCTGAGCACTGAGAATTTATGCTTTTGAACTGTGGTGCTAGAGAAGACTCTTGAGAGTTCCTTTGACAGCAAGGAGATACAACTAGTCTATCCTAAAGGAAATGGGTCCTGAACACTCATTGGAAGGACTGATGCTGAAGCTGAAACTCCAATACTTTGGCCACCTGATGGGAAGAACTGGCTCATTTGAAAAGACCCTGATGCTGGGGATGATTGAAGGCTGGAGGGGAATGGGATGACAGAGGATGAGATGGTTGGATGGCACCACTGACTCAATGGACTTGAGTTTGAGTAAACTACTGGAGCTGGTGATGGACAGGGAGGCCTGGTGTGCTATAGTCCGTGGAGTTGCAGAGTCGGACAGGACTAAGCAACTGAACTGAACTGAACTGAATTAGCAGTTTACAACAACATCCATTTATTAATCCATAGTTTCTGCAGGTCAGAAGTCTGTGCATAGCTCAGCTGTGTTCTCTGTTCAAAGCCTAATAAGTCTGATGGATGAAGATATCAGGCAGGCTGTGTCTTCATCCAGAAGCTTGGATAGGGAAGAATCCATTTCCTAGTTTATCCAGGTTGTTGGCAAAATTTGTTTTTTGTGGTTTATTTCTAAGAACCCTGTTTACTTGCTGAGTGTCGGTGAGAATCCCTCTCTGCAACTGGAGGAAGGCCATCCTCAATACCTAATTCTGCTGCTCACTCACAACTGGCTGACTTCTTCAAAGACATAAAGAGAATCCTTGACATCAGGAAAAGTCTAAGTATGATTTTAAAGGGCTGTCTCATTAGGACAGGCCGACCTAGGCAAAATCCCTTTACCTTTGTCACACAATGTCCCATAACATGGAAATGAGATCCATCATGTTCACCACACTCAAGGAGAGGAAGCTACACAGGCCATGAGCACCAGGGGACAGGAATCTTGAGGCTATCTTAGAGTTCTGCCTACCTATCACAACATATGAGGAAATTTAATGTAAACAGTAGTTGACAGTGACACGCATGTCTTACTCTCAGAATGTTATGAAGGCAATCTAGATTTAAAAGGTGGAACGAAGGGGAAGCAAGTGACTTACTCCTGGTGATGTGCTTTCTAAGCTTCTACCCCTGAAATGTACTTCTTTGACTGTGAAATTAGCCAGGCCTGACAATCAGAATATGAGAGGCATTCCGAATTATCAAATTAGGTTTAACGTCTTCTACCTTGGTCTTAGTCCCTGATATCACAAGACAAGACAAATTGCAATTCAGAGATCTGATTAATGAATGTATCAAAGTGGTTATTAAGACATTGAAAATAAAATAGGATCTCTATATTTTGAGATATTGAGCTAGAGACACATGTACATAGACAATGGCTCAAAACTGTCTGCATTCATGACCCAGTCCTTGAAAGTTCATATTAATAAATGTCAAATACAATAAATCGGCTATTCTTAGTCACTTTATATTTGATTCTTCCGTCACAATAGCTTCCCTCCTGGCTTCTAGAGCTCAAATTGGGAAGTGACTGTCTGCAGTCATCATCTGTAAAGAATAGTCTGCACTTTGATGGAGTCTTATTACTTATTAAATGTTTAATAGGCTGCAAGACTCACTCTAAGCTCTGTTTCATTTCCCTCGGTGAATATAGTATTACTTGTTAGGGGAAAAATACTTGCAGTTCTTGGAGAGTTTTATAACTAGTAGTAGGAAAAGCTTCAAGATACTTATTATTTTCTCCTATTTAGCTTACACTGAATTCAATGTGCAAGCATAATAACCTTACTAGAGAAAGTTACTAAAGTTAAATGAGAAGAAAAGAGAAAAATCCTTATCTGTATATAGAAAACTAAAGAATTAAAGAAATCTTTTCTTTTTTTTTTTTTTCTATGATCTACACAATCTTCTATGTATTAAGAATAGAAAAAGGTCACCTGGCTCAACAAGCAACCCCCTGCTGTTTTCCTCATCGCTGATTTCCTGTTCACTCTCTATACACTCCTTTCTTCTCTTTGTCTAATACATATTGACTTTCTTATCTCACAGACTCTGTGATATTTTGCAGCAGGGTGGTAACCCAGAAGATTTTCTTTCACTGCAAAACAAAGGGTCATACCTCTGAAAATGTTTCATATATCCTGGTTTTTAAATGTTGTTTAGAAGAGGAAGACATTCTGAAGCTTAAGGTAATATATTTTATATGAAATTTTCTTTCTTTAAACACCCTAGCACACGGTATATACACTTTGCATATATGCAGTGTTTATATACATATCCCTGGTGGCTCAGTTGGTAAAAATTCCACACACAATGCAGGAGACCTGGGTTCGATCCCTGGGTTGGGAAGATCCCCTGGAGAAGAGAACGGCTACCCACTACAATATTCTGGCCTTGAGAATTCCACAGACTGTATATATGTATCGTCCATGGAGTTGCAAAGAGTCAGACATGACTGAGTGACTTTCACTTTCATTTTTCATACATATACAGTTTCTAGTTTGATATAGAATTAATGTTCACCCCACCTGAAACATGCATGTGTTTGTGTACAAATGCATACACACACTTGCACACACAACTCTCTCTTTCTCACACACACACACACACATACACCCACTCACTCACATGCACACATACACACAACACTAAACCTGGTTGGAATATAAGACTAATTTGACAGGGTTCAATTTTTTTCTGGGACTGGCTCCCACAAACTCAGTAAAAATGAATTGACTACTTATGAACCACAAAAAATGGTGCCTTATCTCTTTCCCCATGCCCAAGAAATGTCATGTGTTACTGTTATTATTCTTATATCTCTGGGAGACAAATGTTTTCCTACTCATTGAGTCCAACATCACTGACACCAACTACTCCCCATTTTCCTTATCTTGTCAAATATATATTGAAGCCTCATTAAAATCTCTCTCTTTTTATTGATGGCCCTGAAAAGATATGTAGGTCACAGGGAGTATTTTCCTTCAGATATATTTCTAATATAAGAAATATCTACTTGGGGAGAACTTCCCATTTTTTCCTGAACCTTCATTCCCTATTGCTGAACTAAAATTGTGAACATTAGTGGATTCTTTGATTCTTTCTGTTTCTCTTCATTCAGACCCTTTCTCCTTCAGCTTCTAATCCTCAAGCCTTTAGAAGCTTCTTGATCTGACTCAGCACAGAAATGGACATTCACAACTTCTTGGTCTATTCTATCCAAGTTTATACTATGTAAAGCATGTTGGCTATTAATGCCAATACTTTGGGAATACTATGATACTTACTCTTTTTTCTCTCTAGGTCTCCCCTCTGAGTGAGAGTATCTGTATATTGTTTAACCTTAAGATCGTCTTAGAGTTGCTAGATTTAGCAAACAAATAAACAAATAGGGCATCTAGTTCAATTTCAATTTCAGAAAAATGATAGATAATTGTTTAGATTGTTGTTACTCATCTTGACTAGTCTTCCTAGTTATGTGCAAGATAGTAAGGGGAGAGCAGAGGGCAAAGGTATTATCTCAGCTGGATCTTTTTATTTGTATTTCTTCCAGGAACAAAAGTTTTTATAGATATGCCCCTCTCCCAGCAGGATTTCACTTAAATTCATCAGATTCAACTGTCTGTTTCTTGGGAATCATAGCCGTCAGGAAGCTGAAAACAGTACTGAGTTTCATTCTCTTAGGCCTTATATTAGAAGACTGCAAAGGATCATGGGTCTGGGAAATAGTATTAAGGAAGCCAATTATTCCTTGTAACACTCACCAAATTAAATTTAAGAATAAAAAAATAGATATTTGGGGGCACAGAAAAACTTATAAAATCCACCTCTCATAGACTCTTCTTGTTGAAAAAAAAAAATACTTGAAGATGTATATATACACACCATTAAACAAAGTAAAATGAAAAAAAAAAATTAGCAAAGCAGCTATCATACAATTAAAGAAACAGTGAATTAAACCAGGACTAGAAGTTTTAAAAATACTGAGTGTTAAAGGAGTAGCAGGTACTAAAATGAATCTATAAAAAATATCTCCAACAAGGTATTATACTGCAATTTAAGGGAAGTCAAATTTTTATGATGAGGATTTTTTTCTATAGAGGATGAAAAAGTAATCTAAAATTGTAACAAAAATGAAAAGCTATTCAAAACAGTCTTAATCCATCTATGTTGGAAAAAACGATTTCTAAGCAACCAAGATACACAAATATTCTGGTGTAGTTTTGTTTTCTCTTTATGGTTTCAATCATAGCATTTGACCCTGAAGAAGACAGTAGTTACTTCAGCATGTTATGGTTTTGTATAGTACTTTTAGTTTGTTCCATCAACGTATAGAAAAAGGCAGTAAACTGAATTGCAGTTTAAGAATATAAATATTGTAACCATGAAAAGTGTAAAAGAAAAGCACAATGAACAGAAACCCAGAGGAGACAGTATGACAGATGAGTCATTTATAGAGGTTCAATACACGTTGTCTATAACCAATAGATCAAAAATTAGTTTTATGCAAATGCATTCAGGTAAAGGATTAGACTGGCTTCCCAGGTGGCTTAGTAGTAAAGAATCTGCCTGTCAATGCAGAAGACACAGGAGACACAGGTTCACTCCCTGGGTTGGGAAGATCCTCTGGAAAAGAAAATGGTAACCCACTCCAGTATTCTTGCCTGGAAAATTACGTGGACAGAGAGGAGACTGGTGGACTACAGTCCATGGGGTCTCAAAGAGTCAGACTTGACTTAGAGACTGAACACACACACCAAAGGATTAGATTAGTAAACACAAACAAAATTGGAAGGCTAATAGGAAAGAAATTATGACAAGCAAAACAAATTCTAGTACCAACCCAAAGTATCATTATTTTTTAAAAAATCTTAAGGAAAAATATCTGGAAATTAAACTAGAAATCAATTCATTACTATAATTTAGAATTGCATTTTTATACATTTAAAAAATGTTTTTAGACTGATATATAGGCTTTTATCACATATCACATTAGTGAGTAAGTGAATGGAAATAAAATCAAATAAGCTGGTTAAGGTATTTTTGAAGTTCTTCATATGAAGAGTCTGAATCACTGTTTATCTCAGTTACAGTAATATCTCTTTTTTTTCCTCCCAAAATATATTGTGCCTTGAACCATCAAGATAGTTGATGATAGATAATTTTTTCAGGCTACTTGGCATTGTCTCCATAATTTGTTTCTGTGATGTGGACACCAATTCTATAAGACTTGTATTTATTTACCTGACTAGGATGTGTCTGCGGAAGGTTTCCAAAATATAAACAGAAGTGTTATTTCTTTCTCAGATGGCTCTTAAATAGTTTGAGATGAAATGTCACCATCTCAGTGGTATTAACCTGCCACAAGTAACAATGATGCTTGCACACGCACAGACAGTGATGAGTTTGTTGTGAGTGCTGTCTGCCTGGCAAAAATTATAGGATGTCATCAATCATATGATGCATCTTGATTTCAAGGATGTTAAAATATGAAGAAAAAAAATGTAACTCATAATGGATGAAACGTAATATTTTACCTACTGTAGGATTTTCCTGCTGTGGACTGACATGGGTATTGAGTACTGACTTCTCAGACATTTAATATTGAGTAGGATGCTTTAGTTTCTATGCCTCATTTGAATACATGTCACCTATCCAAATTTTTCAGTGAATATTTAAAAATATCTTTACTCCGACTCTCAGAGTATACATAGTGTTCATTATTATTTCCCCTTTGCCATTAATCATTGTAAGGGAGAATGTATAAAATGTGACTGCTGCTGCTAAGTCACTTCCGTCGTGTCCGACTCTGTGTGATCCCATAGACGGCAGCCCACCAGGCTCCCCCGTCCCTGGGATTCTCCAGGCAAGAACACTGGAGTGGGTTGCCATTTCCTTCTCCAATGTGTAAAAGTGAAAAGTGAAAGTGAAGTCGCTCTGTGTGTCCGACTCTTAGCGACCCCATGGACCGCAGCCTACCAGGCTCCTCCATCCATGGGATTTTCCAGGCAAGAGTACTGGAGTGGGGTGCCATTGCCTTCTCCGATAAAAGGTGACTAGAAGAGTGTAAGAAATAGCGATTGGTTAAATTGGCTTAACAAATTTAGGCTGTGTATATTCTAAGTCTTCAGACAGAGACCAGGCACAGGCGTTGTGGTTGACCAGGAAAACCACGTGTCATTTCCCTTTGGGCCATGCACCAGATGATGCACTTACAAAGCTTTTATGCTCTACTCAGGAGGGAGCCCTTTTTTAAGTTATAGAAAGGCAAATAATTTTGGCTTGTAAGGCTGCAAAGTTCCAGACCAGTGCAATCCAATAGAAATACAATTTTTACCACATGTGTAACTTAACATTTTCTAGTACCTACATTTTTCAAAAGTAGGAAGAAACAGATGAATTGAATCTTATCATAATAATGTAGTTAAGCTCAATATTAAAATTAAATATGTAATCAATCGAAAATATTATTTGCACCTCCCGGAGTAATGGAAATAAAAGCAAAAATAACCAAATGGGGCCTAATTATTAAACTTAAAAGCCTTTGCACAAAGAAGAAAACTATAAGCAAGGTGAAAAGATAGCCTTCAGAATGGAAGAAAATAATAGCAAATGCAGAAACTGACAAATAATTAATCTCAAAAATATATAAGCAGCTCATGCAGCTCAATACCAGAAAGTAAACGACCCAATCAAAATATGGCCAAAGAGCTAAACAGACATTTCTCCAAAGAAGACATCCAGATGGCTAATAAACACATAAAAAGATGCTCAACATCACTCATTATCAGAGAAATGCAAATCAAAATCACAATGAGGTACCATCTCATGCCAGTCAGAATGGCTGTCATCAAAAAGTCTACAAACAATAAATGTTTGGAGAGGGTGTGGAGAAAAGAGAACCCTCTTACACTGTTGGGAATGCAAACTAGTACAGCCACTGTGGAGAACAGTGTGGAGATTTCTTGAAAAACTGGAAATAGAACTGCCATATGACCCAACAATCCTGCTGCTGGGCATACACACTGAGAAAACCAGAATTGAAAGAAACACTTGTACCCTAATGTTCATTGCAGCACTGTTTACAATAGCTAGGACATGGAAGCAACCTAGATGTCTGTTGGCAGATGAATGGATAAGAAAATGTGTGGTACATATGTACAATGGAATATTACTCAACTATTAAAAAGAACACATTTGAATCAGTTCTAATGAGGTGGATGAAACTGGAGTCTATTATACAGAGTGAAATAAGTCAGAAAGAAAAACACCAATACAGTATACTAATGCTATATATATATATATATATATATAATTTAGAAAGATGGTAACAATGACCCTATTGTGAGAGCAAAAGAACACAGATATAAAGAACAGACTTTTGGACTCTGTGGGAGAAGGCGAAGGTGGGATGATTTGAGAGAATAGCATTGAAACTTGTATATTACCATATGTGAAATAGATGTCCAGTCCATGTTCGATGCATGAAACAGGGCACTCAAAGCCAGTTCACTAGGACCACCCAGAGGGATGGGATAGGGAGGGGTGTGGGAGGGGATTTGAGATGGGAGACACATGTACACCCATAGCTGATTCATGTCAATGTATGGCAAAAACCACCACAGTAATGTAAAGTAATTAGCCTCCAGTTAAAGTAAATTAATTTTTAAAAAATTTAAAAATAAATAAAATATTAATTAAATATTTTATGTAGTTTTGATACTGTCTTCAAATCCAGTGTGTGCTCTGTACTTATAGTATATCTCGATTTGGTCTAGTGCTTAATAGCTAAGTGTACTAGAGGCTAATGTGTTGGACAGTGTTATCTCCAGGACTACTGATGCCAATGTCTTTGATGTACTTGTATCCCTAACTTCTACTTAGATCTGCTACCAACCTGGGCCCTTGGACTCTATAATCAATAGATATTGAGAAGAGGTCAGAGGAGAAAGTTAGACAAGGTTTTACTGGGGCTTGTGCTACAGCACAAGGGAGCCAGAGTAAGAACAAGAAACCAGAGCCCTTGCTCACTCCCTGAGTAGGGGGCAAGCTGGTTCCAGGAGCGTAGGGGGCAGACATAACTTAGGGAGTCTGCTGCCTCCCCGGTGGTGCTGTGCGCACGGATCACGGGTGATACCCCGTTTTTGCCTCTGGCACCTCAGCCATGGCAGTCGGTTTATGACCTTTTTGTATCTTTTTGTTCGTAATTGCCCTGGCTGCAAATGCATCTAGTTCTTTTATTTTTTTTTTTAATTTATTTATTTATTTTTTCAGTGGGTTTTGTCATACATTGACATGAATCAGCAATAGATTTACACGTATTCCCCATCCCGATCCCCCCTCCCTCCTCCCTCTCCACCCAAAAAACTGGAAATAGAACTGCCATATGACCCAGCAATACCACTCCTGGGCATACACACTGAGGAAACCAGATCTGAAAGAGACACGTGCACCCCAATGTTCATCACATCTAGTTCTTTTAGTGTTTCTTTGTATTCTGTAGCTCAAAGAGACGTTAGTTCAAGTACAAGCACTCTAGTAAAGAGTGCCAATTCCCAGCCTATCTCAGATCCATCTGCTGTGGACAAACGTCTGGTTAAAGTGTTATAACTTAAGGTTAACTGACTTCTCAAGGAGCAGTGGTTACCTAAGTGTTGATGTGTAGATCAAGAGTGAGGTGAGATGTCAAGGCTAGGGAAGTGGGTTTGGTCTCAGATTGTGAAAAGCAGACAAGAAGGAACCTCAGAACTGCCGGTGCACTATCAGAATAGCAGCAGAGGCCCAAGCCAGGGATATTGGGTCATTTATGTTGGGATCTGCTTCCCTTGTAGCTCAGTCGCTAAAGAATCTGCCTGCAGTGCAGGAGACTGGGGTTCGATCCCTGGGTTGGGAAGATCCCCTGGAGAAGCAAATGGCAACCCACTCCAGTATCCTTGCCTGGAAAATCTCATGGACAGAGGAGCCTGGTGGGCTGCAGTCTATGGGGTCGCAGAGAGGTGGGCACGACTGAGCGACTAACACTTACTTACTTACTGCCTGGCATCTTAGCCTCTATTTTCAGGCCTCAATTTTGAGAGAGACTTATTTTCTATTTTTCTTTTTCTTATGGATGTCTTCTCTCTCTCTGTCCTTGTTTCTTTGTCTCTTTACCTCATAATTTATCTCTGTTCCTGTTTCCCCCTTTCAGATCCAAAATGTTTACACCAATCTAGATTAATCTCTCTCATCATTTCATTCTTTCCCCTTCCCTGTCTTCTCCTTGCTCTCCCACTGTGTGTTTTTCTCCTGAGTCTCTGTCTTGGGATATAAAATCTGTGCACTGTGGCTCCATCATGGGCAAGGATGCTTTTTCCCTCCGCATGCTCAAGCACGAACCGTACACTCTATTCCTATTGCCCAACCCTGTAGTTATGCAGAACATCAGCTGCTTGCCATGGGTTTGTTGTGTTTAATGCTTGCCTATAATTTATACTCCACATAATTTCTTAAATTTTATCTGACTCTTTTTCATCAGGGTGCCTTCAACATTCTGAGCTGTATTCCTCAAGCTGTGTTGTGCTTCGGTAGATACTCACAAATCTTTATTATTGCTGTGTGCTTGGAACGAAAGATTAAAGAGTTATTAGTTTCTGGCTGTCTAAAGCAGTCTGGTTTTGTTTTGTAAACATGTACATAGGAGTTTGTAAAGTTAACATTTTTATGCATTTAAAAATAAGAAAAAGCTTATTGATAAGCTTATTCAGCAATTAATGAAGCTGTCATTTATAGAAGTGGATATAAATTAAAAAACGGTGTGTGTTAGAAATTATTTTAAAAAGTTCCAATTAAGAAAAAAACACATAAGTCTAGGACCTTTATTTAGTTTTAGACAATATGGGTTCTAAGAATATAAAAATAGAAATCTATAAACAAGCATTAAAATGAAACAAATTATAAAGGACTTTGTTTTCAAAAACATTCTAGAGAAAAGCAAACATAATTATGCATGTTAACTTTATTGCATTATTTTTTTAAATTAATTTTTAATGGAATATAGCTGTTTACAATGTTGTGTTAGTTTCTACCACACAGCAAAATGAATCAGCCATACATACACAAATATCCCCTCCCTCTTGGACTTCCTTCCCTTTCAGGTGACTATGATTCAGTAAGTGGAGTTTACTGTGCTACACAGTATGTTTTTATTAGTTATCTATTTTATGCATGATGGCAATAATGTATATTTGTCCATCCCAATCTTACTTGTGTCTAGTTGTTCTAAACCTTTGTGTCCCAAAATGTATTTGATACTTATAGCCACTTAATGAAAATTATTCCCATTTTTCACAGATGAGGAAACTGCAGTAGAGAAGTTGTTAGCAAGAAAGTAACAGAACAAAGTTCAGTCCAAAGGCATATGTTTTAAGAGGTGATTTTCCAAGCATTTATGTCATACCACTTCTCATAAGGTATATAAGTCCTATTAGAATGGGAAGAATAGGGAACTATGACAGGAATTTTTGTTAATGCAATGGAATTGATTACTGTGAATATAGTATCCAATGTATCTATAATTATAGAACACTCAAGTTTTAGACAAGCACAACATTCCTAGATTAAGGACTGCATTTCCCAACATCCTCCAATCCAGATATGGCATGTGATTAATTTCTACCCAGTGTGATGTAAGTGTAAATTGTTTTTTTTTTTTTTTAATCTTCAGGATTGTACCCCTAAAAAGAAGTTTGATCCAGTCATACATGGTCTTTCCCCTTTCTCCTTTTCCAGTTTGTAGACTTCACACTTGACATTGACTCATTTTAAAGTATGAAGTTAGGTCATCCAGAGAGATATGTTATACGACAAATTAGGAAGCACCTCAACCATATTTAAGGGTCTCCATATTAACTAGGAACTACCTTAAAAAGAAACAAGCTTCTATTTTCTTTAAACCACTATTTACCCCAATCAGTCTCTATCCTATATAAGGATTAAGTTTACCTTGCAGTTCTTTCCATCAGTTATTACCAATTTCTTTCCTGCCCAGCCCTCACCTCTCCTTTAGGTGTTGGCTAAGATGTCTGCAGGAGAAGAGCAGATAGTACCATATTTTCACTATGACTGTTGAAGAACTTTAAATCCAGCACCCCCACACGCTTATGAAATACATTGTGCATGCTTTACACACACACACACACACACACACACACTGTTTTGTCACCATAAGACTTAGAGATAGGGAAACAGTTCCCACATCATAAAATATGTCTCTGATATGAGATGTGTAGATAACAATATTTTCAGGAACATAATAACCTAGTGTAAAATTCTGGGAAAATGTGACCAATTAAATCTAATCAAATTAGATTTATCCCAATTGACTGAGACAGTGATTAAAAAAGATTTAGTTTACAGGAATCTCTGGATAGAATAATCTAGTATGTTCCCTTAGAATGTGAAGAATATGGTATTTTCATGCCATTAAGTAGTATTAGCAATACCAGCTAAGTTGGTGTTGCAGCTCATAGATTTTTCTCACTATTCCCTAAAAAATTATAGGAGTAGGAAAAGAATTTCACTATATTTTACTTTAACTGTTTTCAGTTTTTACTTCAGACAAACTATGTATTGATACATAGACTCAAACTATATTCAGTTTGAAATAAGTTGACACTGAATATATTAAGCTAAACGGAAGGCTATGTGAGTACACAGACTGATTTAGCATGCAATATTTATCTGTGGGAGAGAGAAACACAATTCAATGCAGACGGATTCATCCCCCATTTTCTGTGCACAGAATCCCATAGGAGGTCATCTACTATCATTTTATACCTATTTGGCATGCTTGAATATATCAGGCAGTAACAGAGTAAAACCTGCGATCATGGATGACAGGATAACTTGCTTCTCCCAGTGTAGCTAGCACACAGAGCTTCAGTTTTATTTCCCTCATTCACTTTGTGAGCATGAAATCACTGTAATCGTTGTTTTTTTTTTTTTAAATAAAAAACCTTTGATGTTTTCACTTTATCAGTCAACCTAGGAGGCCTTTGCATGCTGTGTACTGTTTCTATCTTGTGATGAATATCATTTTGAAATGCAAAGATGATCTTAATTTATTTACATATATATATGATGGGCTTCCTGGGTGGCTCAGAGGGTAAAGCATCTGCCTGCAATGTGGGAGGCCCGGGTTCAATTCCTGGTTTGGGAAGATCCCCTGGAGAAGGAAATGGCAACCCACTCCAGTACCCTTGCTGGGATAATCCCATGGATGGAGAAGCCTGGTAGGCTACAGTCCATGGGGTCACAAAGAGTCAGACACGACTGAGCGACTTCACTTTCATTTTCACTTGTCACACTCTTTGTTAGGGCATGCTTTTCTGCAAACTCTTTCTTTCCAGATTTTACTGCTTGCTTTCCAAATGAAAACATCATTGCTTTCTTTGTATATTATTGTAAATGCTATTTTTTAAAACTAGATTTACTAAATACTTAAACATTAGTAGGGATAATGTCTAGGAAGAATAAATTTGAGAATTAGGAATATATTCAGACATATTTATCTGTTACTCGCTTCTCTCTGGGTTATTACGAATTACCTCTAGTGTTATACTACCATTAATTTTTGTAGTATCTATTGTCATTAAAAATATAAATGTCAAAATTTGAGTGCCCTTAATTATAGCCATTTATTTAAAATACACAAATATATGTATGAAGACTGGTAAAAAAAATCAGTTTATTTTTCTAAATGTATATACTAGAACTTGTGCATCCAAATGATAATTCATCAAAATAGTACTTAGAAAGGTTGTCACTCCAAAAACAATAGTGATATTTTAACATCTCTGGAATATTTCTTATGAATCTTCTGAGCTATTTTATACATTTTACAAAATGACCATTTTTATTACTCGATAGCTACACATTTTTTTATAACCCAAATTATCTTTATTCCAGTTTCACTGCTTCTCATACTCTAATTCAATCTGAGAGAAATTTGACTCACTTTAAGTTATTGAATCCACACATGATAACGTTTTACCAATAATAAGAAAGTTCATGTCTAATTTCAGCTCATTGTTTTGCTATTACTCTTTTTGCTTCTTGATGTTCTAGTTTCTTTCTCCTTAGTCTTTCAGGCTTGAAATATGGATAATATCTTTACTTTATTCTCCTGTTTTCCTAGATCAATTTTTAAATCCTCAGATTCTGTAGGATTCAACCTCTTCCCTTATCTCTGTAGTAAGCATGCATGCATGGCTGCATCCTATGTTTTTTCGTTGTGCCCAACACTGTGTGATCCTATGCACTGTAGCCTGCCAGGCTATTCTGTCCACGGGATTCTCCAGGCAAGAATATTGAAGGGGGTTGCTATGCTCTCTTCCAGCGGTTCTTCCAGACACAGGGATCAAACCTGCATCTCTTATGTCTCCTGAATTGGCAGGTGGTTTCTTTATCACTAGAGCCACCTGAGAATCCCCTCTGTAGTAAGAGTTGCCACCAAATCTCTTTAGGACTTTATTGCCTCTTGTCTTGTAGCTGGTTTCTTTCCACACTTACTAGTCTCAACCTCCTTCCAATTCTTAATCCTTTTACATTGTATCTTGAAGGCTGATGTATTCACTTTGCCTAGTGCATATCTTCAGGTTGGCATTGACTCTTCTTGTAGTAGCATAACATTAAGACTGCTCCGTGTCTATAACAGGCACTAGCTCATTCTTTCTAGTTAGTATGACTATATGACCACAGGTGTCTTAAACTGTACTTGGATATAGCCAGAATAGTTTCTATGTATGGATATATTTACTCAGGAAAGATTGAGTAAATGATGGACTTTCTTTACTTTTTTTTTTTTTTTAATAGGTTGGAACAGTACAGCAGTATGACTTTTTTCCAGGCTAGGATGTGAATCCTTAACTAGAAAAAAATGTCAAGCAAAATAACTGAAGCTGATTGCCCATTTTCTCTGGGGCAATATCAAACACTTGTTGCCCCTAGGTGATAAGATTGATAAGTAAAGGATTCACCCCCAAACAGAGAATGACCGTGGCTTCTAACTCTCTTAATTAACTTTTTAAAAACATGTTCTAAACAATAGTCTAACAGGTTCTTCTGAATGTGTCATTGTAAAATTCATGATGATGAAATCTTCAGTGCTAAATATTCCATTATTGCAACTCAAGTCATCATCAAGCTTGACAATAATTACACAAATAACTCATAAATGCTACTACAATTTCTCTATTTCCCAGTTCTTTTTTTTTTTTTTTCTGAGAGTGGCCCATTTATTACTAATGCTATATTATCAAGAACCTACACTTTCCAAAGGAAACTTGTGTTATCTCAACTTTCCTTTTCTCTTCTAGAACTTTTTATTTCATTAAAAAAAAAAAATCTGAAGGAGGCAAGTTCAAAGTCATGCCTGTTCATACAGTTTATGACCTTTGTTCTCTGGTGTCGAAGCCAATGTTATGGTGTGTGAATAATATCAATAACTGCTGACCAGGATCCCATATTTAGTCTCCCTCACCTGCCAAGCATTTATTTGTCTTCTTGGAATCCTTATTTTCAGTCTTCGTCCAGTGAGTCATCTCTAACTCTCCAGAGCTCAAATAAATTTAAATTAAACATGGAATGTGTGGTCATAATTTCCCTAGAAATAAAAATATTTTGGGCACAGTTAGAGAGGTGCTTCCCTGGAGGAGGAAATGACAACCCACTCCAGTACCCTTGCCAGGAGAATCCCAAGGGCAGTGGAGCCTGGCCAGATACAGTCCATAGGGTCTCCAAGAGTCAGACAGGACTGAAGCAACTTAGCATGCATGCACACAGTGAAGTCCTTACCTGATACTGTCTGACAAAACTTCCTTTCAGTTACTGGATCTCTGTTTTCAGAAGGGAGTGTCAAAAACATTTGAATAGATGGGACTGAAGAATATTGTGAAATGCACTTTTATTTTTTATTTTCATTATTTTTTATTTTTTGCACTTTTATTTTTAAACTTGCTATTTTGTTCATAATTATCAGTCATTGTTTTTCAATTTTTAACTCCCACTTGATGTGGGTAGTCAGAAAAAGAAATTAATGCACAACATTGTTCATTGCCATTGCTATTCCTTAATTTATTATTTCACTTACTTGGTATATATGTCATTAATGTTCACTGGCATTTTTTTAATATATATGAGGAACAAGCCTAAGCCCTTGATATGGAGTAGCTCATTTAATCCTTAAGGCAATTCAATGAGTTGACTATATTTTTATACTTATTTTAGAGATGATAAAACTGAGACATTGAGAGATTAAGAAATTCTTATGTTCTTACTGCCTGGCACTTGGTAGTTTTTCAAAAAATATAGTTTCATTGAATGAATAAATAAATGAGTAAGTGAAAACTGTTCTGTAGAGTTAACTTAAGGAACAATCTTTAAATATGAGATTCTGATATGAATCACTTATACCATTTCCATTTCACTGAAAGTTGAGGGAATTTTATATCAGAATTTTAGAGTTCCTGACTTTTCTTTTCTCTGACTTGGTTTGGTTTCTCTTCCTCTTGAGTCTTCCAAATACTACTGATTTCCTTTTATCTTTGTGTTGTTTTGCTCAAGGTCATTCTGTACTAACACAGTTACACTCTTTTGTGCAAGACCAGTATTTTCAGACTCTTCTCTGCTTCAGTTCTTATCCAGAGTACCTTGACTGTGAGATTCTTAGCAAATATTTTGTTGAGTGACATTTCTGTCCTTCACCAAAGGATTCCATTAGTTACTATAAGGTATCAGCTCTCTTATTATCTGTGTGATTTTACGACTTCTCTATGCCTTTCTATATCTGAATGACCTGTGTTCTCTGGTTGATAGTCATACTACTTTTGCCCTAGCCTTCTGAATCCTGCCTTGGTTCCTATGGAAGACATCTTATAACTGAGGACAATTTAAAGGAAATATACTGCAAATTTGGGGTCAAAAGTACACACAGTCATTAATACCACTAACGAAGATTAGAATTGGACAGTTTAAGTCTGATATTGGAATATCAGCTGTGTCATATAATTCTTTTATTAAATTATTGATTTATTCAAATAGCAGCCACTGAGAACATGCTATAATAATGCCAAGCAAAATCTAGTTATGGGAAACACAAAGAGTAAAAATAAATATATATGTTTTCTTTTCAAGAACTCACACAATTCACCAAGTCTTATATAACAAACTTCTAATGAAAGAAGATAAACTGGTACTGAGTGACATTGCCTTCTGCTTCCTAGATAAATATGATTAATAGTCTTTGATCTCCTACTATGTGTGAACTAGTAGGACAACTGAAATTGAAAGAAAAGTACTATTCTGGTTTCACTAAATGAAACACAGACTATTTATAAAATTTGTCTACACATTTGTTAGTTATTATTACCACTTCATTTTTTTTAAACCTAATATCTGACATTTGAGACCACTTGCCTAATTCTTGAATTTCAAGCATTGTAACTCTTTTAATAGGAAATGGCAACTCTCTCCAGTATTCTTGCCTGGGAAGTTCCATGGACAGAGAAGCCTGGTTGGCTACAGTCCATAGAGTTAAAGGAGTTGGACACAACTGAGTGACTAAGCACAAAATTCCTCTAGTAAATGTATTTTGACAGTAAACATTCATAGTTTGGGGGCCATTCATGCTTAAAAGTTTTGCTGAATATTTTGTTTCAGGCTGATAATTTTTCTATGTTGTGCTTTGGAAATGTAATTATGTAAGTTATTTTTGTCAAATTTACAACTACATTAAATTTAACTGTTTTATAAATTATTAGGATTATGTATTTTTATAATTAGTAATAGTGTAATATTTGACAAAATATATTTTAAGGCAGAGCATCTGAAACAGCAAAATTAACAAATAATATAAAATATTTTGCACTTGCATGAGAACAGTAAAATAGCTTTGAAATAAATGAAATGAAAATTGTGGAGAAATATAAGATGAAAAGGGCTTCCCTGGTAGCTCAGCAATGTAGGAGACCCTGGTTCAAGTCCTGGGTTGGGAAGATCAGCTGGAGAAGGGATAAGCTATCCACTCCGGTACTCTTGGACTTCTCTGGTGGCTTAGACAGTAAATAATTCTCCTGCAATGTGGGAAACTTGGGTTTGATCCCTGGGATGGGAAGATATCCTGGAGGAGGGCATGGCAACCCACTCCAGGATTCTTGCCTGGAGATTCCCCATGTACAGAGGAGCCTGGTGGGCTACAGTTCATGGGGTCATAAATAGTTGGACATGATGAAGCACAGCATGGCACGTAAGGTGAAAAAGGCAAATATACATTTATTGTTGGGAATTTTATTATGCTTTTCTCAGTAGCATTGTGAATAATTGCTAAAAGGTAAAAATACCAGAAAGAATAAAGACAAATATTCATAAAAAATAATCTAATAGAAATCTATTTATCTATGCATCTATGTTTGTGTATCCATTTATCCGTTATCTATATATGCTATTCCTGCACACAAATATAGAATAAATATTTAATCACACTTTGAATATCTATAACATTTAATTATATACTGGTCCATGTAGTGTGGACAAGTATATTATATATAAGTATAGTAAGAATTAAAATTTTTGACCAAATGTAATTAAGCTAGAAAATAATATCCAAAAGAAAAAAAAATGTTAGAAATTAACAAACCTGCCTCTAAAATATCTAGGAATTAAACAAAGACCTAAAAATTGAAAATAAAAAATGATAATGAAAATACTATTCATAAAGCTTGTAATTAGAGATCTGTTTAATAGAGAATAATACAGTTTAAAATTAATAAGCATCCAATTCAAGATATTAGAAAAATACATCAGTTAAAATTTAAAGTATAGATATAAATACGAAAATTAATTTAAAAGATAAGCAAATTTCTAGTTGATTATACAAAAGTCTAATAAAAATGATAAATTTCTTTTAAAATTTATCTAAAAATAAAGACAGAACAAATAAGCTTAACAAATTATAGATATTTCATATACAAAAGTACCGAAATGATGGACTTCCGGGATGTTCCAGTGGTTAAGAATCTGTCTTCCAATGTAGACGATGAGGGTTTGATTCCTGGTCAGGGAATTATGATTTCACATGCTGCAGGGCAACTAAATTCAGGCACTGCAACTAAACAGCCTGTTGTATTTAGTCACTCAGTCATGTCCGACTCTTTGCAACCCCATGACTGTAGCCCGCCAGGCTCCTCTGTCCATGGGACTTCTCCAGGCACCAATACTGGAGTGGGTTGCCTTGCCCTCCTCCAGGGGATCTTCTCACCCCAGGGATCTGAACCCAGGTCTCCCACTTTGCAGGTGATTTCTTTACTGTCTGAGCCAGCAGGGAAGCCTGCACGCTGCAACAAAGACCCAGGACAGCCAAAGTTAGAGGAAAAAATAAGGAAAAACAGAAGTACTGAATGATATAAAAAGCTTTATGCCCATAAATTTAAGGTTAACATTTAATAGTATTTAAGTTCATAAATTTCTAGAAAAATATAGCATTAAAACTGACTAAAAGAAAAATAGGAAATACAATCAGCTCTGTGAAAAGGAAAATTAGTCACTCAGTTGTGTCTGACTCTTTTCGATCCCACAGACTACAGTCAATCAGGCTCCTTTGTTCATGGAATTCTCCAGGCAAGAGTCCTAGAGGGTTGCCATTTCCTTCTGCAGGGGATCTTCCTGACCCAGGGGTTGAACACAGGTCTCCTGCACTGCAGGCAGATTCTTTGCCATTTGAGCCACCATGAAGTCTTTCTTCTCTCTAGTTGTATAGTCATTAAAAAAGTAAAACATTAGTCAATTATTTCTCAAACCAAACAAACAAATGAATCTCAAGGCTTGATATATTTACTGTGAAGTTATGCTGAAATGTGAAGGGCTTTACAATAAAGGTTTTTAGAATATAATTATCTCAGGAAATAAAAGTATTTGTAAGCTAAACTTAACAGAAGGGTAAAGATGGAAAAAATTATGTAAATTCTATTTAATAATTTTTATCAAAAGATACCACAAGAAGAATGAAAAGCAAATTAAATCATGGGAAACAATATTTTCAACACTTGAATCTGACAAAGGCTGGTGTCCAGAATGTATTTTGAAAACTCCTAAGGATCATTAGTAAATTAAGTATCAGTAATTAATTTCTCACACCACATAGCCATCACTGGTGGGCTTTAACCTTACTCCATGGTCTTATTTAGGGATCCAGACTCTTAGGGCCAAACCATTTGAAACATCACTGGTCTCAGGATAGAGTATAAAGGGTCATAAAAATCACAAGCACACACTTAAATACTGTCCATGGAAATGACACACACAGTTTCCATCCACACTGTGTTTATTCTGACTTCAATAGGGCACAGCTGTATGCTTCTCTGGTAGGAAAGCCACTAGTAACTATCTCTCAGGTAAAGATGGGGGAGATTTAAATGTTCATACAATTCCTCAAGGTGCATGTCACAGGCAAGATACATGTTACATGATTTAAATTCTCACAATCAGTCGTGAATATGCTAACTAAAACCACAGAGGTATCCATTGATTTACCAGGTTGGAAAAGATAGGTTAAAAAAAAAAAGAAAAACTGCTGATAATAAATATGGTGAAGATTTGAACAACTAATGAAATCCTTAAATATTGTGGTGAGAATATATATCAGTAGAACCACTTAGGAGAGGAATTTATCATTACCTAGTTAAGGTTTAAGTTTTAACATTCCCATGACCCTAGTCTTCATTCTTTGAAATATACCCACCTTCACAGGTACTCTAAGAGACATATACAAGAACACAGTAGAATTTTTTTAATATCCTCAAATTGGAAACACCTTAATTTTGACATTAATAGGGAAGTAAACAAATGATTAATATATTTATCTATTTTATTTATTGATGTCACAACCCATAGAATTAACACAGAGAAATAAAAACAATGAAATTTAAAAAAAAAATGAAATACAGTACATACAAAACCACAACCAGTTTTCACAAACATCTTTTAAGAAAAAATTATTAATTTATAAAAGATAATATGGCTGATACTATTAATATAAAGTTCAAAACAGGCAATTATTAACATAAATTAGGATGATGCATACAGTTAATGAAATCATGCACTCAAAAAAGGAAATAATTTTTTAAAGTTATAATAGAAATGAAAAAAAAATATCTTGCAGGGCTTAAATCAAAGACATATCTACTCCTCACCACCCTACCCTTTTAATTTGAACTATTAATGTCAGGAACTTATTGGAAATAGAAACTTTCTGTTCTTGAATCTATAAAGAAGAGTAAAGATTTTCTATTAAGTTATGTCTGAATCTGAATTAATTTTAAAAGCACAATAAATTTCTTTAAAAGGAATTATCAGAATACCAAATGATACAGCAATAAAAATACACCAAATAGGAAATTTTACAGTATTGGAAAAATACATCTTTTTACTTAAGAATAAAACTGAGTCTTCTCCTTAAAGAAAATCTTCCTCGTGCTAGTAATAGTATTTCCTTAAACCATTTTCTGTAGTTTTGGCATTTGCCAACCTGACAAGATTTCAGGCATACAAATTGCAGGCTGCTTAGTTTTTAGCCAAAGCAACTGGAAAAGTTCTGCCCATAAAAATCTCTCACTTCTCTAGCTCTCAAACAGATTTAAATAAGGAAAATCTGGTCCTTAATGTTCTCTTGGTTAGGTTGCCTAGCGACCACTCCACCCTGCAGTTTACACTGTAGGTTAGGTGTAAAGTTAACTATTGCAACACTTGCAGGAATACCACTAAACATACACACATGTAATGAAATAATATACCTGCAAAACTCATGTAGCAGATTTTTTTTTATCTTATTGATTTAAAAGATCTATATGGTGATTTTGAAAAACCATGATAAATATGTAAAATAAATAAGCATTTAAGTTCAGAGTTTATATGAAAAGAGATGATTTGGAAATGAATAAAACATATATGTTTAGGCTATGTTAATATTACAAACTTAATAAAATATTTTCAAAGAAACTGAAAAATATTTATAAGCTGCACTCTCCTAAAAATATTTTCTTTTATAATGTATATTCTTTATTTTGCCAGAAACACATTTGTTATGTGTACCTTATTAACAAGGTTGTGATCACTAAAACAACAATAAAGACAATTAATTTCTTGTCAAATGTCCTGCTTCAATTCTTAACCAAATCCTTATTTGATTGGTTTTCCATTCTGGATCATTTATTTATACTTGCAATTTTTAACTCGGGCCTGTCACAGAAATTCTCATCAAAGTATTTTTCAAAAACAAATGAAGGATATTCTTAGCTGTTTTCAGCATGTCTGTAAAATAGTGATCCAGGTATAGTGCAAAAAACATCTAGGTCTGCTTTAGCATATTGTTAGCATATAAATATACTTTCTTGTGAAAGTTTCTTCTTCAGATGCTTATTTATAAAATGTATTATTTGAAAAGACATGTAATCTCTGTTTTCTACTCCTAGTGTATATAAACTAAATAAAATCTTAAGATCAATTATGGGTATAAGTTATAAGTCTTACCCTTTAGTTTCATTTTCCCCAAGTCATAAGGTGAATTTTAGGTGGAAATAGTAATGCAGTTAATAATTATTGAGATGTATTATTGAAATTCATTAATGATAGGAGTACTAGCTCTACTCACATAAATCTCTTACTAATATTTACATTTAATATTTTCCTGTAAATTGCAATGCATTAATTTTTTTTCCAAAGAAAAAGCCTATGTTAGAGAGAAATGATTTTTAAAATTGTGGCTGCTTTAGTTTCTTATCCATTTTCTCAGTTGAACATTTTCTGCAAGAAAATGTAATGATTTTACATTGTTTCCCAAGCTGATTATAATCAGAGGATCATCTTTAAATACGTAAAGCCCTAATTACTGTTGATTAATTCTTTTGCTACCTTATAATGAGACTGAAAGTAAACATTTTCATTTTCATTTGTGAGGTGTCAAAAATTTGAGAGTAAGTAGGTAGCTCTTAAATACAGATTTAGGCTGAATAACTTGATGGGCTGAGCCCAGTATCGGAAATAGAAACCAAAAGTACCGATCTTGATACAATAATAATAATATTTTGAACATTTTTGACAGTATTTCTGTGCATGAAACCGCAGAACTTCTTGTGCATTCCTGGTGTAAGGAGCATATTCTTGAAGTTGTAAATAAATAAAATATTTTTTTCATATTTATTATGCATTTCTTATAGATTGATCAATTCAATAAAGGACACACAGAATGGATCACGGAATTTCTTAAGTAGAAATTCAGTGTCTTACAGTTGTCTTTAAATCCTCTTCTTATTGTTGACCTCATGGTTCCTTGTTCGGCTGAGTGTGCCCAAGGCAGTCTTCCTGTCAGTGCTTGAAAAGAAGCATTGATTCTCTCCTAACTATTCAGTACAGCACAGGCCCACAGATTAAGGGAGGTGCTAATGGCAAGATCCAGAGTAAGTAGAGAACAAAATTTTCAGAGGCATGGGGAGGCATATAAGATTCAGAAACAAAGTTACTGCCTGCATTAAAGAACACACAAATAGATATAGAGAGAAATTTATTGAGGAGTATAAAAATGGATATAAAAAGCAGAGTTGCCAATGACAAAAAGATAAAAGAAAGAAAACGAGGTGTTCCTTGAATAAACAAGTAACATTTGGGTAAGGAGAGAGGTGGAGGAAATGAAAGTGAGATGACAGACAGATGGAGCTGGGTTACAAAAGTGCAGGATTATACTAGGGAGCTTCAACATAACATTCAACAAAAGGTGAGAAGGTTCTGTTGTACAGACTAGAATATCTTTTCCTGTAGTAGAAAATGAAGTATTAAAAGGCTTTATTATTGCACTGGAGCAGATAATTAGGCAATTAAAACTATTAAAATTTGATAGAATATCAGAATTTTTAAAGCATGCTTGCCAAGTTGTAACTTTTCAAACTAAGACTTGGCTTTTGAAATAATATCCTTGCTTTTAAAAATTGTTAGTGCTTTGCTGCTGACTAACTCCACTTACCATTATTGGGAATCAAAAATATTGACAGTAGAAATAGGATGTAATGTCAGAGAAAATGATAAATTTGTAAGGAATTCATAAACAGTAGGTTAAAAAAGCAAGGCTGGGCAATGGAGACAAAAATTGTGAATTAAAGACAATCATACTAGCTAAGAATGGTTCTTTTTGAGAGGACTAATATGAAAAACCTTTTGTAAGAAATATATATTAAACATGCACTCATTCACATAGCAGATTGACAGAATTGTCCTACATTTTTATAAATTCAAATGTCCAAAACATAATAAGTAAATGGGAATTAAAGATCGATAGCAAAACCTTCTAATAGATAAGTTTTTTTTGAAATCTTTAAGTAACTTGCAATTAGAATTTTTAAGACTTTTCTGATATTTCACTGAACAATAACACAGTAATTAAGATTTGATTTCTAACTAGGATAAAGAAGAAAATATTATCATTGAGGGTAAATTAAGTCTCTTCTCTTATCCTACCTCAAAAATATCATTATCTATAGCTGTCATTTGAACATTACGATAGCAACCTCAGGGTCTGGTTTGTACTATAAAAATAAGCTTAAATAGTTAAGCTTAGAAGAGTCCTGCGAGCCTAATACATTCTTGATTGCTTTATTAAACCACTAAAAAGTCTCACTTAAAATGTGAATGGCATCTGATTTTATATTTTGGATCTTAGATAGAAATTGGGCCACATTTCAGGAGAATATTGCAAGGTTTTAAAATTTCCAGCAGTGTGCTAAGATGTATTTCTGAGTGAAAACTGTTATGTGTTCAGTTCAGTTCAGTTCAGTCCCTCAGTCCTGTCTGATTCTTTGCGACCCCATGAACCACAGCCCGCCAGGCCTCCCTGTCCGTCACAAACTCCCGGAGTTTACCCAAACCCATGTCCATTGAGTCGGTGCTGCCATCCAATCATCTCATCCTCTGTCGTCCCCTTCTCCTCCTGCCCTCAATCTTTCCCAGCATCAGGGTCTTTTCAAATGAGTCAGCTCTTCCCATCAGGTAGCCAAAGTACTGGAGTTTCAGCTTCAACATCAGTCCTACCAATGAACACCCAGGACTGATCTCCTTTAGTATGGACTGGTTAGATCTCCTTGCAGTCCAAGGGATTCTCAAGAGTCTTCTCCAACACCACAGTTCAAAAACATAAATTCTTCGGCACTCAGCTTTCTGTATAGTCCTACACTCACATTCATACATGACCACTGGAAAAACCATAGCCTTGACCAGATGGACATTTGTTGGCAAAGTATTGCCTCTGATTTTTAATATGCTGTCTAGGTTGGTCATAACTTTCCTTCAAAGGAGTAAGCATCTTTGAATTTCATGGCTGCAATCACCATCTGCAGTGATTTTGGAGCCCAGAAAAATAAAGTCAGCCATTGTTTCCACTGTTTCCCCATCTATTTGCCATGAAGTGATGGGACCAGATGCCATGATCTTAGTTTTCTGAATTTTGAGCTTTAAGCCAACTTTTTGACTCTCCTCTTTCACCTTCATCAAGAGGTTCTTTAGTTCTTCTTCATTTTCTGCTATAAGGGTGGTGTCATCTGCATATCTGAGGTTATTGATAGTTCTCCCGGCAATCTTGATTCCAGCTTGTGCCTCCTCCAGCCCAGCGTTTCTCATGATGTACTCTGCATGTAAGTTAAATAAGCAGGGTGACAATATACAGCCTTGATATACTCCTTTTCCTATTTGGAACCAGTCTGTTGTTCCATGTCCAGTTCTAATTGTTGCTTCTTGAACTGCATACAGGTTTCTCAAGAGGCAGGTCAGGTGGTCTGGTATTCCCATCTCTTTCAGAATTTTCCACAGTTTATTGTGATCCACACAGTCAAAGGCTTTGGCATAGTCAGTTAAGCAGAAATAGATGTTTTTCTGGAACTCTCTTGCTGTTTTGATGATCCAGAGAGTGTTGGCAACTTGATCTCTGGTTCCTCTGCCTTTTCTAAAATGAGTTTGAACATCTGTAAGTTCCCGGTTCACATATTGCTGAAGCCTGACTTAGAGAACTGTAAGCATTACTTTACTAGCATGTAAGATGAGTGCAATTGTGTGGTAGTTTGAGCATTCTTTGGCATTGTCTTTCTTTGGGATTGGAATGAAAACTGACTTTTCCAGTCCTGTGGCCACTGCTGAGTTTTCCAAATTTGCTAACATATTGACTGCAGCACTTTCACAACATCATCTTTCAGGATTTGAGACAGCCTAACTGGAATTCCATCATCCCCACTAGCTCTATTTTCAATTTTACTGAGTTTGTTTTTTCACTTTTACAGTTATTTTGGGGTTTTATTATATATGTACAAAGAAATCATGACTTTCAAGAATAAAACAAGCATATATATATATATATATATATATATATATATATATATTTTTTTTTTTCTAATCAGAACAAAACATTTCAGAGTCAGTGTTCAAGATTTCAAATCAAGATGACTGATTAATCCATTCTATAATATCTTTATTTCAGGTAAATATTTATTTAACTTTCACTAGGTAGTCATGTTCAAGTAAGAAAAGGAAAACTCCAAATAACCAGAAACAAATGGGCATCCAGAAAGTAAGAAAAAGTGAAATTCACATGGCTCACAGAGGGAAAAGGAGTAAATATGGACAATAGGGATAAGATTTAATCCCACCCAGACTCAGTTAAACTTCATATGAATAAAGCCAGAGAGCAGAGATATACTGTATAGCCTATAAATAATGACTAGAACATACATCTCTATCTATTGAAACTGTAAATGTCACCTAGTCAGTTCAGTTTAGTCACTCAGTTGTGTCCTAGTCAATTTTAGCAAAAAAAAAAAAAAAAGAAAGAAAGAAAGAAAGAGAGGAATAAAATTTAACACTGACAATACCTGAATTCACAATGACATTTAAATCTCTAGTAAATCAGTACTGTTTTGGAATTTATCAGGAACAGGTAGCAGTGGAAGCCCCCTACAAGGACATAGTGGAAGATGATTACTGCTGAAGAAGAGCTCACAGACAAAAACTAGAGAATATATGGGAACTGTTACTACATGAAAGGCTGTCCACAGAGTCAAGGTGAGAAAATTCATGTGTGTTTGTTTGTATGTGGTCAGCTGTGTCTGACTCTTTGTGACCACATGGACTGTAGCTCAAGTTCCTCTGTTCATGGGATTTCCCTAGCAAGAATACTGGAGTGGGTTGCCATTTCCTGTCCAAGGGATCTTCCTGACCCAGGGATCAAACTCGGATCTCTTGCATCTCCTGCAGATTCTTTATCACTGTGAAACCTGGGAAGCCCCATGGTTTAAAGAAAGCAAGGAGGACTAGAAGGACTATAAAAATTTATATTAGAAATTGTGATTTTTCAATTCCTATAAGGATCTTTGTCAGAGCGTTTGAAAACAAGAGATGTCCAGATCCCATGTTCAGAGGTTTTGGTTGAATCTAAGCATGTAAGCTAATGGTACTAGTAGTGATTTGTAATATATAAAGAGTCTTGGGAAGAAAGAGTTCCCATAAAACATGCATAAAGTGTTGGAAAATATGGAATTTAAAATAGTTATTTTAATTTAAAAAATCAATATATTGTTAAAGAAGAAACATGCTGAAAGATTCCCACCACTGTTGTTCTTGAGTAAGTTACAGTGTGAGATACAAATTTTCATACATTTTAGTTTTTAAATAACTTTGCAATCAAAAAGTGTACACTTGAAATTATGTTAGTATATGTTTGTGTCACTCTTCATAAAAATTCTGCATTCATAATTTGTATTTTTACCCCTGTGACTTGATTCTAAGTTCCTGCCACTAGAGAGTGGTTTTTTCTATAATTAGTCAAAGTTCATGGTCCCATCACCATCTTCCAGTTGAGTATCTCAGTTTGATGACTACTTATTGTAATTTTTACTTTCAGTGGCATTCCTTGTTTTGTGGGACATATAAAATATGTTCTTTAATTCTTCACATTTTTATAATCTAGAATTTTTATTGAATTGTTCTAGCAATTGTTATTGTTTTCTTATCTGACTTTAATTTTTCCTATGCTTTGTTGCATTCATTAATTTTTCTTTTTTGACCTTTCTTTACTTTATCATTTATTGTTTATATACTAAAAATTAACCACCATTTGATATTTGATAGAATTTCAAAATAAATGTGGCTTCCCTGGTGGCTCAGACAGTAAAGAATCTGCCTGCAACGTGGGAAAACTGAGTTTGATCCCTGGATCAGGAAGATCCTCTGGAGAAGGAAACAGCTACCCACTCCAGCATTCTTGTCTACAGAATTCCATGGATGGAGGAGTCTGGCAGGCTACAGTCTATGGGGTCACAAAGAGTTGGAAACAATTGAGCTACTAACAGTTTCACAAAACAAACAAACAAAAAAATTATAGAAATGAAAAAATGTTGATTTCTAAAAACTAGTTACATTGATACTCAAAATCAGTTTCTTAAAGCTGATTTTTTTTTTCTAGTGCTTAAAACATAGCATGGATTTTTTGTCATTTTATAAATCATACTTATTCATTTAAAATTATTATTTTAATATTCCTTATGTCAACTATAAATTGGCACTTACCAAGAGCATTGCCAACAACTGAACAACAAAAGCATTTGCCATCTTCCTCTAAGGAGACAGTAAAGCATCTGCCTACAATGCAGGAGACCTGGGTTCAATCCCTGGGTTGGGAAGATCTCCTGGGGAAGGAAATGGCAACCCACTTCAGTATTCTAGCCTGGAAAATCCCATGGACGGAGGAGCCTGGGAGGCTACAGTCCATGGGGTCACAAAGAGTCGGACTGAGTGACTTCACTTTCACTTTTCACTTTCTAAGGAGATTGAACCCCATGCTGCTGTAGCTAGGAGGAGTGAGGCACTCTGTGCTCCAGAGAATCTGGTGGATGTTTTTAGGAACATGTTTTTAGGGTCTCAATCCTTGCACCTCCTCCTATCTAGTGAAGTTGCTCAGTCATGTCCAACTCTTTGCGACCCCATGGACTGTAGTCTACCAGGCTCTTTTGTCCATGGGATTTTCCAGGCAAGAATACTAGAATGGGTTGCCATTTCCTTCTCCAGGAGATCTTCCCAACCCAGGGATTAAACCCAGGTCTCCCGCATTGTAGTCAGAGGCTTTACCGTCTGAACCACCAGGGAAGTCCGTCTATCTAGAGAAGCACTAAATCCCTTCATGGTGACATCAGTTTCTCATGACTGACAAAAAGCCTTTTGTAAAATGAATGTTTCATGGTATTGAACTCCCCCTTCACCAAAACCTTATATATTGACTTTCCCCCACTGCAGCATTGAAGTAGTCTCAGAGCTCTCTGAGATGCTGCCTCCTGGGCTGCCATCCTCATTTTGCCCCGAATAAAACTTAACTCACAACTCTCAAGTTGTACATCTTTTTTCAGTTGACACTTAGTGTATTAACATGCTAGATTTTTCAACACTTCCTCCATAATTTTTAAAATCCTTATCTTTAAAAAATTACTTCTTGAAGCTGAAATATTTCTACTATTCTAGAATATAGAATGTATAGTAGAATATAATAATATTCTACTATAAAATATTTTAATTTTATATTCAAAACTATTTAACCTTTACTTCATAGTCCCAGAATAATAAGCAACATTATGTTTTCAATTATCAAAGATACAAGCAAATATAGTAACTAAAGAAAAGGACACTGAAAACTAGGAAAGAGGGAAAGAAAGAGAGAAAAGGAGGAAGAAAAAGGAGGGAAAAGAGAAGAAAAAATGAGGGGAAAGAGAAAGAAACGAAAGATGATTTTTTTAAAAAAATTAAGATAACACAAATATACTTTAGTGTATTTTATTTAGAGATAAATAATTATTTCGATTTTCAAGCTAAATGGCCTATACGGAATTTATCAAGTGAAGCCATGAGAGAGTCAATTCCTAGGTAGATTGACAAGAAATCTAGGGGTCCCTGATGAGAGAGGGCGTTGGGGTTCTCAAAGAGGAAAAGACAAACTTTTTTTTTTTTTTTTTCTGTACATTCTTTAATCTTAGTCACATAAAGCGTTTTGTTTTTTGTTTTGTTTTGTTTTGTTTTTTTCCTTTAAGCCTGGAACTGATGATTGCACAACAAACAACTCAGTGTAAACTCTGTACTAGGGAGTATATAACAGCAATATATCTTGCTTGAGGACAGTTTTTCCTTCCTGAAAACCATCTGATTAATCCTGATATTTTAAAATGTATATTGTGGGAGTGGGTATGGCAGAATCTTTCTATTGTTAAATTCTAATCATGTTATCCTAAAGTGTAAATTGTGGGAGTGGGTCTGGTAAAAGTTTTACAATCTTGAGATTTTTTTTTGATTTATTGTACAAACTAATTAAAAAATATATAATTCCCTGCTAAAGGTTAGTGGTCGGGGCACTCTCTGCCCCCTTCGGATGTCTGTCTCTGAAGCTTGCTCTGTCCCTTTTAAATGTAATAATACTTCTGCCACACAAGAGCCCTGAGTGGTCAAGCCTGGTCTCTGGTCCCAAAGCTAAATCTTCTTCAGAGATCACGAATCTGACATCATTCACCGTAAGCTATCATCTTGGGGGCTCATCCGGGATCTGTAAGACAAGGTAAGAAACTCAGAGCTCTAGCCTCTCTGCTTTCTCAGTATACAGTTTTTCTGCTTTACTTTGCTAACTCTTTGGTGCGCTTGTGTGAATGAATGACACGCCTTGTATAAAGGAAGTGATGAGCCCTGCTCTGTGGTTTCACAGTGCCTCATAATGACTGAGTTTGTTAGTTAGTCTAGTCACTCAGTCGTGCCTGACTCTTTGCGACCACATGAATCACAGCATGCCAGGCCTCCGTGTCCATCACCAACTCCCAGAGTTTACTCAAACTTATGTCCATCGAGTCGGTGATGCCACCCAGCCATCTTATCCTCTGTCGTCCCCTTTTCCTCCTGTCCCCAATCCCTCACAGCTTCACTGTCTTTTCCAACGAGTCAAATCTTCGCATGAGGTGCCAAAGTATTGGAGTTTCAGCTTCAGCATCAGTCCTTCCAATGAACACCCAGGACTTATCTTCAGGATGGACTGGTTGGGTCTTCTTGCAGTCCAAGGGACTCTCAAGAGTCTTCTCCAACACCACAGTTCAAAAGCATCAATTTTTCAGCACTCAGCTTTCTTCACAGTTCAACTCTCACATCCATACATGACTACTGGAAAAACCATAGCCTTGACCAGATGGACCTTTGTGGGCAAAGTAATGTCTCTGCTTTTTAATATGCTATCTAGGTTGGTCATCACTTTCCTTCCAAGGAGTAAGCTTTTTTTTAATTTCATGGCTGCAGTCACCATCTGCAGTGATTTTGGAGCCTGGAAAAATAAAGTCTGACACTGTTTCCACTGTCTCCCCATCTATTTGCCATGAAGTGATGGGACCAGATGCCATGATCTAAGTTTTCTGAATGTTAAGCTTTAAGCCAACTTTTCCACTCTCCTCTTTCACTTTCATCAAGAGGCTTTTTAGTTCCTGTTCACTTTCTGCCATGAGGGTAGTGTCATCTGCATATCTGAGGTTATTGATATTTTCCACGCAATCTTGATTCCAGCTTGTGCCTCCTCCAGCCCAGCGTTTGTCATGATGTACTCTGCATATAAGTTAAAGAAGCAGGGTGACAATATACAGCCTTGACGTATACCTTTTCCTATTTGGAACCAGTCTGTTGTTCCATGTTCAGTTTTAACTGTTGCTTCCTGACCTGTATACAGGTTTCTCAAGAGGCAGTTCAGGTGGTGTGGTATTCCCATCTCTTTCAGAATTTTCCACAGTTTATTGTGATCCACACAGTCGAAGGCTTTGGTGTAGTCAATAAAGCAGAAATAGATGTTTTTCTGGAACTCTATTGCTTTTTCAATGATCCAGCAGATATTGGCAATTTGATCTCTGGTTCCTCTGCTTTTCTGTCCAAATCATAGACTTTCTTTTTTCTTTTTTTTTTTTCCATTTATTTTTATTAGTTGGAGGCTAATTACTTTACAATATTGTAGTGGTCTTTGCCATACATTGACATGAATCAGCCATAGATTTACATGTGTTCCCCATCCTGAACCCCCCTCCCACATCCCTCCCCATCCCATCCCTCTGGGTCATCCCAGTGCACCAGCCCCGAGCACTTGTCTCATGCATCCAACTTGGACTGGTGATCTATTTCACTCTTGATAGTATACATGTTTCAGTGTTGTTCTCTCAGATCATCCCATCCTCACCTTCTTCCATAGAGTCCAAAAGTCTGTTCTGTACATCTGTGTCTCTTTTCTGTCTTGCATATAGGGTTATTGTTACCATCTTTCTAAATTACATATATATGTGTTAGTATACTGTATTGGTGTTTATCTTTCTGGCTTACTTCACTCTGTATAATGGGCTCCAGTTTCATCCATCTCATTAGAACTGATTCAAATGAATTCTTTTTAATGACTGAGTAATATTCTCTTGTGTATATGTACCACAGCTTTCTTATCCATTCATCTGCTGATGGGCATCTAGGTTGCTTCCATGTCCTAGCTATTATAAACAGTGCTGTGATGAATATTGGGGTAAACGAGTCTCTTTCAGATCTGATTTCCTTGGTGTGTATGCCCAGGAGTGTGATTGCTAGGTGATATGGCAGTTCTATTTCCATTTTTTTTTTTTTTTTTAAGGAATCTCCACACTGTTCTCCATAGTGGCTGTACTAGTTTGCATTCCCACCAACAGTGTAAGAGGGTTCCCTTTTCTCCACACCCTCTCCAGCATTTATTGCTTGTAGACTTTTGGATAGCAGCCATCCTGACTCGTGTGTGGTGGTACCTCATTGTGGTTTTGATTTGCATTTATCTGGTAATGAGTGATGTTGAGCATCTTTTCATGTGTTTGTTAGCCATCTGTATGTCTTCTTTGGAGAAATGTCTGTTCAGTTCTTTGGCCCATTTTTTGATTGGGTCATTTATTTTTCTGGAATTGAGCTGCAGGAGTTGTTTGTATATTTTTGAGATTATTCCTTTGTCTGTTTCTTCATTTGCTATTATTTTCTCCCATTCTGAAGACTGTCTTTTCACCTTGCTTATAGTTTCCTTTGTTGTAAAAAAGCTTTTAAGTTTCATTAGGTCCCATTTGTTTATTTTTGCTTTTATTTCCAATATTCTGGGAGGTGGGCCATAGAGGATCTTGCTGAGATTTATGTCAGAGAGTGTTTTGCCTATGTTCTCTTCTGGGAGTTTTATAGTTTCTGGTCTTACATTTAGATCTTTAATCCATTTTGAGTTTATTTTTGTGTATGGTGTTAGAAAGTGTTCTAGTTTCATTCTTTTACAAGTGGTTGACCAGTTTTCCCAGCACCAGTTGTGAAAGAGGTTGTCTTTTTTCCCTTGTATATTCTCACCTCGTTTGTTGAAGATAAGTTGTCCATAGATACGTGGATTTATCTCTGGGTTTTCTATTTTGTTCCATTGATCTATATTTCTGTCTTTGTGCTAGTACCATACTGTCTTGATGACTGTGGCTTTGTAGTAGAGCCTGAAGTCAAGCAGGTTGATTCCTCCAGTTCCGTTCTTCTTTCTCAAGATTTCTTTGGCTATTTGAAGTTTTTTGCATTTCCATACAAATTGTGAAATTATTTGTTCTAGTTCTGTGAAAAATACGGTTGGTAGCTTGATAGGGATTGCATTGACTCTATAGATTGTTTTGGGTAGTATACTTATTTTCACAATATTGATTCTTCTAGCCCATGAACACGGTGTATTTCTCCATCTATTTGGGTCTCTTTGATTTTTTTCATAGTGTTTTATAGTTTTCTATGCATAGGTCTTTTGTTTCTTTAGGTAGATATACTCCTAAGTACTTTATTCTTTTTGTTGCAATGGTGAATGGTATTGTTTCCTTAATTTCTCTTTCTGTTTTCTCATTGTTAGTGTATAGGAATGCAAGGGATTTCTGTGTGTTAATTTTATATCCTGCAACTTTACTATATTTATTGATTAGCCCTAGTAATTTTCTGGTAGAGTCTTTAGGGTTTTCTATGTAGAGGATCATGTCATCTGCAAACAATGAGAGTTTCACTTCTTCTTTTCCTATCTGGATTCCTTTTATTTCTTTTTCCACTCTGATTGCTGTGACCAAAACTTCCAAAACTATTGAATAGTGGTGAGAGTGGGCACCCTTGTCTTGTTCCTGATTTTAGGGGAAATGTTTTCAATTTTTCACCATTGAGGATAATGTTTGCTGTGGGTTTGTCATATATAGCTTTTATTATGTTGAGGTGTATTCCTTCTATTCCTGCTTTCTGGAGAATTTTTATCATAAATGGATGATGAATTTTGTCAAAGGCTTTTTCTGCATCTATTGAGATAATCATATGGTTTTTATCTTTTAATTTATTAATGTGGTATATCACATTGATTGATTTGCAGATATTAAAGAATCCTTGAATTCCTGGGATAAAACCCACTTGGTCATGATGTATGATCTTTTAAATATGTTGTTGGATTCTGTTTGCTAGAATTTTGTTAAGGATTTTTGCATCTATGTTCATCAGTGATATTGGCCTGTAGTTTTCCTTTTTTTGTGGTATCTTTGTCTGGTTTTGGAATTAGGGTGATGGTGGCCTCATAGAATGAGTTTGGAAGTTTACCTTCTTCTGCAATTTTCTGGAAGTTTTTGAGTAAGATAGGTGTTAGCTCTTCTCTAAATTTTTGGTAGAATTCAGCTGTGAAGCCATCTGGTCCTGGGCTTTTGTTTGCTGGAAGATTTCTGATTACAGTTTCGATTTCCATGCTTGTGATGGGTCTATTAAGATCTTCTATTTCTTCCTGGTTCAGTTTTGGAAAGTTATACTTTTCTAAGAATTTGTCCATTTCTTCTAAGTTGTCCATTTTATTGGCATAGAGCTGCTGGTAGTAGCCTCTTATGATCCTTTGTATTTCAGTGTTGTCTGTTGTGATCTCTCCGTTTTCCTTTCTAATTTTGTTGATTTGGTTTTTCTCCCTTTGTTTCTTAATGAGTCTGGCTAATGGTTTGTCAATTTTGTTTATCTTTTCAAAAAACCAGCTGTTAGCTTTGTTGACTTTGGCTATGGTCTCTTTCGTTTCTTTTGCATTTATTTCTGCCCTAATTTTTAAGATTTCTTTCCTTCTACTAACCCTGGGGTTCTTCATTTCTTCTTTCTCTAGTTGCTTTAGGTGTAGAGTTAGGTTATTTATTTGACTTTTTTCTTGTTTCTTGAGGCAAGCCTGTATTGCTATGAACCTTCCCCTTAGCACTGCTTTTACAGTGTCCCATAGGTTTTGGGTTGTTGTGTGTTCATTTTCATTCATTTCTATGCATATTTTGGTTTCTTTTTTGATTTCTTCTATGATTTGTTGGCTATTCAGAAGCATGTTATTTATCCTCCATACGTTTGAATTTTTAATAGTTTTTTTTTTTTTTTCCCTGTAATTGAGATCTAATCTTACTGCATTGTAGTCAGAAAAGATGACTGGAATGATTTCAATTTTTTGAATTTACCAAGGCTAGATTTATGGCCCAGGGTGTGATCTATTCTGGAGAAGGTTCCATGTGCACTTGAGAAAAAGGTGAAATTGATTGTCTTGGCATGAAATGTCCTATAGATATCAATTAAGTCTAGCTGGTTCATTGTGTCATTTAAAGTTTGTGTTTCCTTGTTAATTTTCTGTTTAGTTGATCTGTCCATAGGTGTGAGTGGGGTATTAATGTCTCCCAATATTATTGTGTTATTGTTAATTTCCCCTTTCATACTTGTTAGCATTTGCCTTACATATTGTGGTGCTCCTATGTTGGGTGCATATATATTTATAATTGTTATATCTTCTTCTTTGATTGATCCTTTGATCATTATGTAGTGTCCTTCTTTGTCTCTTTTCTCAGCCTCTATTTTAAAGTCTGTTTTATCTGATATGAGTATTGCAGCTCTTTCTGTTGGTCTCCATTTGCGTGAAATATTTTTTTTCCAGCCCTTTACTTTCAGTCTGTATGTGTCCCTTGTTTTCAGGTGGGTCTCTTGTAGACAGCATATATAGGGGTCTTGTTTTTGTATCCATTCAGCCAGTCTTTGTCTTTTGGTTGGGACATTCAACCTATTTACATTTAAGGTAATTATTGATAGGTACGGTCCCATTGCCATTTACTTTGCTGTTTTGGGTTCACGTTTATACCACTTTCTGTGTTTCCTGTCTAGAGAAGACCCTTTAGCATTTGTTGAAGAGCTGGTTTATTGGTGCTGAATTCTCTCAATTTTTGCTTGTCTGTAAAGCTTTTGAATTTTCCTTCATATCTGAATGAGATCCTTCCTGGGTACAGCAATCTAGGTTGTAGGTTATTCTCTTTCATTACTTTAAGTGTGTCCTGCCATTCCCTTCTGGCCTGAAGAGTTTCTATTGATAGATCAGCTGTCATCCTTATTGGAATCCCTTTGTGTGTTATTTGTTATTATGTGTTATTATGTGTTATTATGTGTTATTTCTCCCTTGCTGCTTTTAATATTTGCTCTTTGTGTTTGATCTTTGTTAATTTGACACTCAGGGCTATGTTCCTGCATTGCTGGAGAATTTGTGTGATATGTCCTGCTCTGGAACTTATTGGCTCTTGGGTGGTGGTTGGTTTCAGTGTAGGTATGGAGGTTTTTGGATGATCTCTTATTACTTAATGTTCCCTGTAGTCAGGAGTTCTCTGGTGTTCTCAGGTTTTGAGCTTAAGTCTTCTGCCTCTGGATTTCAGTTTTATTCTTCCAGTAGCCTCAAGACTTCTCCAACTATATAGAACTGATAATAAAACTTCTAGGTTAATGGTGAAAAGATTCTCCACAGTGAGGGACACCTAGAGAGGTTCACAGAGTTACATGAAGAAGAGGAGTGGGAGGAAGGAGATATAGAGATGAGCAGGAGGAGAAAAGGGGACTCAAGAGGAGAGAGACAGATCTACACAGTACTCTGTTCCCTAAGTGGTCTCCATAGCCCAGAACACCCACAGAGATTCACAGAATTGGATTGAGAAGAGAAGGGGGAGGGAGGAAATAGAGGTGATCTGGGGGAGAAGAAGGACAATCAAAAGGGGGAGAGAGTAATCATCACACTCCTGAGTAAAAATGGGTACTGAATGTTGGATTCTTAAATGTCCAAAATTGATATCAAATACTGAAAAACAAAGATTAAAAATCTAGAGTAGAGGCTAGACTCTTAAAAACAAGTGCTTGGACCTGGTGCACTGGGAAGTCCCAGAGGAATCGGGTGGAGAGGGAGGTGGGAGGGGGGATCGGGATGGGGAATACATGTAAATCTATGGCTGATTCATATCAATGTATGACAAAACCCACTGAAATGTTGTGAAGTAATTAGCCTCCAACTAATAAAAAAATAAATAAATAAATAAATAAAAATAAAAAAATAAATAAAATCTGTTTATTTAAAAAAAATACAATATTAAAAACAAAAACACAAAAAATTTAAGAAATATATATGAAGTTTGCTTTAAAAATAGGGTCTTTTTTTTTTGCAAGGTTATAGTGGGTTATGAAAATGAAAATTAAGGAGTAATAGATGAGTAATAGAGGACTTTAAAAAAATAAAAGAAAAAAGAAAAAAATAATTAAAAAATAATAATAGTAAAAATATATCTAGGAATTTTTCTGGAGCTGTTGCGGGCAGTGTGGTTTCAGTTCAATTTCAGATAGCTCCCTGTTCCAGCTTACACTTCTCAATAACTATAGACCCCTTCCAGTGTAGTCGGTGTTAACTACAGGGATTTTAATCTGTTGCACCTGCCACTTCTAAAGCGGTTCCCATTATTTATTTGGATTCTGTTTGCAGGTCTCTACAGTGTCTAATTTCCACCCTGACACAAGTGGGCAGAGGTGGTCTCTTGTTTAGGTTTGCTTGTTCAGTCATGCTGTGGGGAGGGAGGGGTACTGCAGACAAATATCACTGGCGTGTGTGGGGAGCACTCGCAGTGTTCCGGCCACACCGGGTTTGCCTCCACTCACGGCGTGTGTGCTTTCCCCATCTACGCTGCTCAGGCTCCAGGCTGCTCTACAGGGAGCGGGCCCTGAGTTGCGTGCACTTCCCAGGCCCCAAGCCACTCAGGTTCAGGTTTTCGGGTACTCCACAAAGACGCAGACTCAATTGGGCCTGCGTTTTGTGCCTTCCCTGGCCCAAGCAGCTCAGGCAGCCAGGAGCTCAATGAGCGCCCCGGGTGCAGTGTGCCTTATCCCCTCTGTGGTCCCAGCCTCAGTTTCCACGTGCGCAGGTGTGGTGTGTGCGCCTTGTATCTCTTCTGGGGAGCTGGTCTCTAGCTGCGACCCTCCTGGTGGATGTCAACCATCCAGAATCTCAGGAAGTCTTTGGTTAGAGACTGGAGGCCTGTTTGCAGTTTGGTAGGGGATGCCATTTCTGGGGCCAAGTTTGCCCCTTTCCTCTCCCCCCTGCCTCCTGCCTCTGGCGGGGGATGGGCTGGTCCACAGCCGGCTAGCTCTTCTCTGGAATTTCTCAGTCCTTCCTTTATTTTGTGAACAGCCAGTGGTGTCTTCAGTTAGGGTTTTTTGCACGTTAATTTTTTCTCTCTCTCTTGCTGTCTTACAGTTTAAGTTGCTATCTCATGTTAGCTCTCTCAGATTGCCCTCAGGGTATTCAGGCCCAGTCCTTACCCTAAGCAATGTTGCCCACTCCTCTCCGTTCAGCCCCCACTTGCTGGTGGCAGATGAGAGCGTCTGGGGTACTTTTCTGCTGAGAGTTGCTTTTAGGCATGTAATCTGTGGGTTTTATTTATTTTTCCTCCTGGTTAGGTTGCCCTCTGAGATTTGAAAACTTCCCCCAGACCCGTCAGTGAGAGGGTTTCCTGGTGTTTGGAAACTTCCTCTATTAGGACTCCCTTCCCGGGATGGGTCTCTGTCCCTAACTCTTTTGTCTCTCTTTTTATCTTTTATAATTTGTCCTACCTCCTTTCAAAGACAATGGGCTGCTTTTCTGGGCACCTGATGCCCTCTGCTAGCGATCAGAAGATGTTTTGTGGAGTTTGCTCAGCGTTCAAATGTTCTTTCGATGAATTTGTAGGGGAGAAAGTGGTCTCCCTGTCCTATTCCTCCACCATCTTAGCTCCTCCCCCCAATCATAGACTTTCAATGGACTTGTGATTCATGCTGTTACTATGTATTTTTACTTAGACTCCAAGCTTGGTAGTCATGGGAACTCAGACTTGCTAGGAGCCTGTTTAGGAACTATGTGGAACTAGTGAGTCCTTGTCATAGCTATGCCTCCAAACTATATGGATGGAAGTGCTGTTAGCAAGCATGAGGTTTCTAAGAACATAGGTTTGGAATTCCAGTTTGGGAGCAGAGTGGGCCTCTTCCTTTGGTAGTACTAGCTCTTAGCAGACTAGATAAAGCTCTCCAGTGGCTTACTGATGTGGCAATGATTCATCGCTTCTACTGTGGTCAGGACTGTACTCAGGAATGTGAACAGGCACACGTAAGATGGATGCTTCCTCTAGTAGTACTAGAAACTACTAGTTTCTGGGAAACTACTCTGGCAAATCAAACAGAGGTCATGGTGGTATGGAACTAGAAATCAATTCAGGATGCCGTCAGGTCTACCCCTGGTACATCTCCACCCCACTTCGTTGGTAGAACCGGGAGGGACAAGTAAGGCACCTATGTCAGTAAAGGACAGACTAACTCCGGCCAGGGAAGGGAAGCCTCTGTGGAAAGTCTGTCTACAACCCCATCTAGAGCAGGGAAGGACGCCTCCAGAGGAAGGAAGCAAAGGCACTGGTCACCGCTTTTTTCTCCCTTACAGATGGAAGCTCCTCAAAGTTCCAGACTCACGCCCTTAGATTGTGTCCTGAAAAACTGGCATAAGTTTGACCCCCAGAGTTTAGAAAAGACAGGTCTGACTTTGTTTTCCAAATCTGCATGGCCACAATATCCGCTAGAGTGTGGCAGACAATGGCCGGTTGAACGGCCTTTTAATTACAATACTAATTTACAACTAGGCCGGTTCTGTAGAAGACAAGGGAAATGGGTAGAAGTGTCATATATGTTGATTTTTTTCTCTCTGCGAGATATGCCAGACTTATGTCCTAAGGGTACAGATTTGGGTGCAAAGCCTTCAGCTCCCTCCTGTCCTCTTACTCTGCCTCTGTATCCAGGGTTCACAACTGAGCAAGCTTAGGGTCAAGGAATCCCTCCAGGAAGGGTTGCCTCAGTCTCGAGAGAAATTCAAACAACCCCAGTTCCAATGCAGCCTTAGACTACTTTGGTTTCAATAGGGACTCAGACAGTCAAAGTAGAGGAGGCACAGACAACTAAAACTAAGGATGAGACAAGGGTGAGAAAGAGGATGAGGATGAGAAAAAAGCAGGTTTCTGTAATCTATCTCTGGAAACATATGTGAAGGGTAACTAGAGGGGCTGAGGAAAAGCCACACAACTTACTGCCTCTTCAGGAGGCCCCCACTGGGAAAAATTACCAATCCATAAAAATCCATAAACCCTTTTCTTACCCAGAGGTACAACAGTTAAAGAGAGATCTGGGAGACTGTCTAGAGGATCCAGAAAAGTACATGGAAGCCTTTATGGGACTAACTTTATGAGTTTACTTGGAGAGATGCAATGTATATCTTGGGACAGACACTGACTCGAGAGCTCGAGTTTTGGGGGGAACTACTGCTTTTGTAGATGAGTGGCTTGAGCGTGAGGCAAGGGGAAAGAAGGAACATAAAATAGCTCTCCTCCCTAGGGGAACCAAGTGGTTCCCATAACAGAGCCAGATTAAGATTATCACAAAGAGAAAGAGATATGGGAGCAGACCCACTTTGTCAATTACATTATTGAAGGGCTTAAGAAAGCTCAAACTATGCCTCTAAATTATGCCAAGTTGGTTAACATAGAACAAGAACAGAAGGAAGCTCCCAGAAAACTCCTAGAGAGACTTTGGGAAGGCATTCTAAAGTTCACTAATATTTTTCCTGAGAGTACAGAGGGAGAGATGATCTCAAAAGATAAGTTTCTCACTCAGTCAGCTACAGATATCAGCCATAAGTTACCAAAACAGGAGTTTGGGCCAAATCAGTGTTTAGAAAAACTGTTGCAACTGGCTCAGACAGTATATTACAGTAGAGAATATGACGAGGAAAAATGACAACAGAAGAGAACCAGAGATAAGGCCCAGGTTCTAGTGATGACTGTGGAAACTGTTATGAATCAGCCTGAAGAGAAAAATTCCCAGAGGAACCCAGGTGAAAAGGGATGGGCTTGCTATTACTGTGGAAAGGAGGGGCGTCTCAAGTGAAGTTGCTCTCAGGCATCTAAGCTGCTCCCAGATCCCTGTCTGGTCTGTAAAGGACCACCCTGGAGGAGAGACTGTCCCCAGAGGTGTAGACCCCAGGGCTCAGGCTCTCATGTCAATTAGGGCTGAAGGTGCCTGGAGGTCCCCACACAAGCTCCCGCCCTATTAACACCCTGGGTATTAATAACTGGGGGGTCAATCAGTCAGTTTTCTTTTGGACACTGGGAAAACTTTCTCTGTGCTCTCTGAAGCCCCGGTCCACTTTCCTCCCAATCCACTACTGTAATGGGACTGTTAGGATGAGCCAAATGCTATTTTTTCAGTTATCCTTCAAGCTGAAACTGGGGTTATCTGCTGTTTTCTCACAAGTTTTTGATTGTGCCAGAGTCTCCCTCACCCCTTCTGGAGAGGGATGTACTAGGCAAGGTCCAGCCCTCTGTTTTCATGAATATGAAGCCTGAACTTTCTCTCCCATTAATTGAGCAAATGTAAATACTAAAGTGTGGGC